>NW_019723917.1:1135488-1182595 GCF_002891405.2 Cryptotermes secundus | reverse complement strand
AAAAAAAAAAGTATTGTAACAGATTTGATCAACGCCTTGCCAGGCAGCAGCCCTGTAGACACGGTGCAACCCGCAGCAAAAGATGAGACTGTGCTTTCTATGTAGTCGGCGCCGAGCAGAGTTGGAACAGCGGGATTGTGCAGCCCTGCGTCTCGGACAGTTTTATGAGAGCGGTGATGTCATCAACAATAGAGACGGGGTTCTTTTTTTTCGTAGGGTCTTTGCAGAGTGCTTATAAGAGAAGGGAGTGACAGAATTCGTTCAGGGAACTTGGGAGTCAGCCGTAAGCTGGAGGAGTAAGTCCAGAAGAATGTTTAGTTCCGAGGTTCCTAATTGAAGATCAAATAGCAAGAAGACTTCATAGTGATTTGAAGTGCTAATTCTTCTGTTGAGATCCGTTGCCAGGAGACGAGTAGTGAAGACGGAGAATCTCAATGTGTGTGCAAAGGTGAAATAGAAAGTGTAAATCTGAATCAGGGAAAGCGCTGTATTTAAGTGTAACTAGGGGAACTTGTAACCAAGGCGCTAATAAATCCAAACATGCGAACTAGAAACAAGTTATTTTCGTCACGCATACCCCCTTATAAGTGACAGTATGTTATAGCTTCTTTGTGAACTGCAGGGATTCCAAGTAGTTCTACATGCTACAAATATTGTGTTGTAAAGGTTATATTCATTTAATTTAAGTTCCTACTTCATCACCATCAATAGATATTCGTAATAATCATAAAGCTGTCCCTGTGCTTAAATAATAAAGCACTCTGTCATGAAGGCGTATGGGGGTATGGATGTACAGATCCGTGTTTTCTAGATCTCGGCACAAGTTGGAAGTGAGTGGTCAACTTCACTCTCCGGCAGCTTCGCCTTGGGGTAAGAGCCCCCGGTACCCACTGAATAGGAGGTTGGGTGGACCCAAGAAACGGATTGATTAACGTAGATATAAAACTTTACTTTATCGTGAATCAAACTACGACGACTTTACATGATATTCAGGTCGAACTGGGAGCCTGTACTGACAGACCTGTTCTCTGAATTTCCTGTTGTAGCAGAAGTTTCTGCAAGGGGTGCCGGACGCTTATCCCCTCTGTTTGCCATGCCTGTGGCTGCCGGTGTTGCGTGTCTTGGCTCAGTGCAGCCGCGTAGGACTGCTCTGGTGAGGTCAACTTAGAGATGAACATTTTTCTAGTGGATCCCTTTGTAGCTCGTTGTGGTCTCCTCTGCAGGCCTCCTTTCCCACGGCCGCGGCCTCAGTATGATTCTGGATGAACTTTCTGTCCTTCTACTGGGGTGTAATTGACGTAGCTCGTCGTAGATTTTTTGGTCTTTTCAGGGCATTCAATTTGCAGTTGGCCACCACCGTACCACAAACATCTATGGGATTGCTTGCAGTTGTCTCAGACAAGGCCTAAATCTTGGCAGTTGTAATATCGAGCTCTGTATAACACTACATTCATTTTAACGTGGTTAGGGCTATTCAGCTCGAAAATCTCTGGAGGTTTTATATTTTTGTTAAGGTGAGAAGGAATATAGGGATGGTTTCCACGTTGGTTTGTCCGTTGGGTTCTGATCGAATGGCTGTCTTTTGCCTCATGTTAATGGCGTAGAAACCTAAGACCTCGGAACTGTTAGAATTATCTTCAGCTGGTATCTTTGGAGACAGATGAGGGATTGATGATTTGATAAGCTTTTCGGAATTTTGGGAGAAAATAAAGTAGTAAGATTATTTTTCTCCAAGTAGAATTTTATGGCTGAATAGTCTGCATTTCTTTTGTTAGGATACGAGTACCATTTCGTGTAGTCCGAAACTCATACTCTCCTCTGACGTTGTTTCTGAAGTCACTCTGGATTATAATGAGATTTGTGGTAGAAGTCACTATTATGTGTGGGGTCTACATGATTCTCTGAAAGCCTTCTTTTCCGGTAGTTTGTCCTCAACTCCAGTGGTCTCCATGTTCATGTCTGTAGTTCTGACAGGTGTGAAGAAAACTGCTTTTTGAGGCAGCTTGGCAGAGGTGGAAGTTGGTAGTGTTTTAGTCGAGTTCTTGGCTGTCTGTGACATGTTATTTGAGATATGCCTCCTGCATCCCTTTATGTCATAGAAGTCGTCGTCCTGTGGCGTTGAGAAGTTTCATTCACTACACCACTTTGTCCTGCTTGTGCACCCACAGTCAGGATGACCTTCAGTTCATTCAGTGTTACCGTTTACATGCCGTAAAGAACGCTAAATAGCGGCTTCCCATCTAGAGCTTCGCAAAGGTTTGCTCTCTTCCCCATTGAGGTCCACTGAGAGCTTCCCACCCCTTTAGCCGGTGAGCATCAGGCAAGGTTCTCAATGTCACTGAGTATTTATATACTTGTTGCACTACAGAAGCTGCTTCTGTGTATTTGTCAACGACGACATATCATTCAGTTCTCAGCGATACTAGTTTTTGTGTTCAGTATTTCCTGAATACAGGTAATGGCACTTTCGCCTTCTTTGTGTACGTTTAAGTTCACCGTGCTGTTAGTTTTTCTAACTCCCTAACTGCAACATCTGAACTTCTCTTATCCTAATCCCAAACACTTTATCACTTCAGAAACATATTTGACTCTGTATTTATGCAACGGTGGTACAAAGCCGCAGGAATGAGTATCCAGACCAAGTAACTCCGTTACAAAAAAGACTACAATCGCTTAGGAGCTAAAGAAATTCCCCATATTTCATGGAATGCTCAAGTTTCTTTGCCACGTTTACAACAGCCTCCACTGCTCCATATCCTGGGCCAGACGAATAACGAATTATATTATTTTCGAGGCACTATCAGCAAGTAGAGCAATGGCATCAGAATATAGGATGATAGATGAATGACGAACTGGAAAGACGTTAGTGGCCTAATTCATAGCACTCCGGAATTGTTTCGAGGAACTGAAGAAAACCACGATGAACTTCAGTCGGTGTATCCGGTGCTTCAGCCGAGTTTCGAAGGAGCATTTCCTGAGTGTTACCGCTGAACCATCGCATTAAATAGTGACTATTATTACATTGTGGAATGTGATGCCGTATAGCTTGATGTGAGTTTACCGACTTTCGGAGGAACATACTGCTTCTATGTTCAGGATTTCGACGTTGAAGATGAAGGCATTATATTGCCCCGAAATTTTGGTAATTCTATGCGAGAATAGATCGCATCGCATCTCAGAATATAGCAGTCTTAATGTCATAGATGAATCGTAATTCAATGCTTGAAAATGTATCTAAATTTTAATTATTTTATCTCGTAAATGAAAACAGACATAATAGCATTTCTTAATTTCAAGCAAAGATTCTTTATTATCAGTTCCCCTATTTAAGGAAATTTAAATGCATATTTTTAAAACATGTGCCTCAGGCTTCAGCATCTTCCCCCTCAGCATTACTTTACCACAAAGTTTTGGAGAGACCTTCTGAAGACATCATCTGATAGAACTACAAGAACATATGAAATTTTGTTTTCAAGTACACCGATAGTCTTTTGTTTTGATTTGTAAAGTGCCTTTCGGTCAAAACCTCACACAGAGACCACATAACATTATTCTGCACTTCAAGCACTGGTCCCCAGTGGCCTACAGAACGCACAGCGAAATGGAACACTTGATAAAAAAGTTCCTTTCAGAATACGTCGGAGCCGTGTGACAGCAGACTCTGTTCGATCACCTTCTTATTGATTTGTTTGTACTTCGCTTATTCAAAGTGGAATATTCTACTGAATGTGATGTTTATATTCTCTCGGACCGCTTTCGTTATCTCTGTTGTCACTGAATTCATGTGAATGACTGATAATTCTCTGTTACCCTTCGCCGATTTTGTACACCGAATCTTGAAGCTGTTCGTCTGTAATTAGCTATAGGCGCGTCTAATTTCTCCACTCGATCACAATCATCACGTCTAGAGAAAGGTTTGACTTGTGAAGCTGATCAGGCCGCTTCGTGCTCGCTCTCGCGAGGGTCCAATTTTAAATTTGACTTAATCATTCTAATTATTCTTGGCAGAGTGTACAAGTTATTAAGCTCCATATTATAGGAGTTTCTCCAACCTCCTGTCACTTCATCTCTCTTCTGTCCAAACATTCTCCTCAGCATCCTGTTCTCAAACATTCTTAGTCTATGTTCCTCCCTTAATGTCAGAGATCAAATTTCACACCCATACAAAACCACAAGCAAAAACGTATTCTTGTATATTCTAAATTTTATGTTTTCAGACAGCAGACAACAAGAGAAAGGATTCTGAAGTAGTAATTTACTCTTAATTTCTTAATAAAATATTGATGTTACTCTCTTTTCCAAATATTTTAACTCTGCTACATCTTAGAAGGATCTGTTATGTATCTTCATGTCATGATTTTGTACTACATATTGGTGACGAGGCTGCAACATATTGTGACTTCTGAGTGGTGTGTTTAAGTAGTCAATAAATCGATTCAATATTCAAAACCCCCTCTATTGTCACCAGCAGATCACGGCAATATGCTTACATTTCTGTGTTTACGTCTAGACCAACCTCTTTACTAGCGTATCTCTGTTATCTTCCAGTAGATTTGCATCTTCAGCATTGATCAGCAGATGATGTGTTCCATTTAATTTCAGTCGTGCCTGGTTTACCTTGCCTTTGCTAATGGCATATTTTAATGCAAAATTTACAACCAATGGCGATAAAGTATCTCCTTGTTTTAGACCATTCTCGATAAGAAATGTATCGGACGAATTGAGCCATGCTGAAGGTCAGCTCGCTCTTGGCGTGACGTCATGGCGGCTACCATTCCCGGATTCCATCCCCACCCCTAATAATGTTGACATACTACTTTCGTCACGTGACAAGGAATGCGGAGGATACTGGTGGGAGAGTCGGAAGGTAAGAGATCGCTGGGAAGACCAAGGCGTAGGTGGAGGGACAATATTTAAATGGATATTAGAGAGATAGGATGGGATGATATGGATTGGATTGATCTGGCTCAGGATAGGAACCAGTGGACTGCTCTTGTGAACACGGTAATGAACCTTTGGGTTCCATAAAATGCTGGGACGTTCTTGAGTAGCTGCACAATTGGCGGCTCCTCCAGAAGGACTCAGCTCCATGAGTAAGCAAGTCGCCGTACTATGCCAACGCACCCTCTTCAGCACTTTGAGCAGCATTTTGCACAACACAGCCTTGCGAGACGATACGGAACCGCAGTCTGTGGAGCTGTGGTGCGGACACGAAATGCAATTTTGTACGAATTCTCCCAGACAGCTCAATCAGCACAGTGGTAGCACACAATTTGTAGGTTCGACTCACGATTATTTCTGTCTTTGCAACTGATCTAGAGCGGCTAAGTGGCGAACACAACTTAATATTTGCCAGGAGTCGTTTCTCGGGGATAAAGTGGTTGAAGTGTGAACATAGCAGTTCCCTTGTACGTATATATGAAGCCTCACTCTGTCCGAAACGGATCTCCAGCAGAGACTGCTCCAGATTTAAGAGACCCTGAACGAAAGTCGTTCAGAAGCCCTCTTGAGAGGCGTAGAAGTTTGCAGAACTTCTAAATTGAGATGGAATATCATAGCAGGATCACAGCGACTTATTCGATTTGTAGGTGTCTAAATGCTGTTGCAGGAGGATGAAGTGGACGTGAGCACACTTCAAGGCCACGACTCACAGTTGCGCATTGCACTCTCAACTTCGGAATAAACAGAGTTTCCAAGCGAACTCCTTCAAAGTGTGGACCGCAGTTATCGTTTCGGAAGCCTGAAACTTTATTAACTGTGCGTGACGCCGCATCCGTGAGATGATAAGTAGACTTCCTTTGAAAATGTGCAAACTGACTGTTGATCAGAACATAAACACATGTAGATTTGTTCATTGTGATTCCAACATAAGTGTAAAATGAAAAAATTCCACTAATTCTTAATCTATAAAGTAAAATCTCATTTATCCAGGGTTCTTTCGTCCAGTTCGCCCTGTTGGTACTAGAATACCCTACAATAATGAAGTATAATACGTAAAGAGGACTTCGTCAACCTTATTTCATGACTAGGACAGCAGATGCATTTCAGTGCTCAAAGTGATCTATTTAGAATTTACAAGATATCAACGTGAAGTTCCATATCAATCATCATCATCATCAGTAATCTGTCAGGCGACATGTCCACAGTCTCTTCCAAAACAATTCTTCCACTTAATGCGATCTAGAGCTTTCTCCTTCAAATGAGAATATCCTCTTCCGTCCCCAAGGTCATCCAGCATCTTCTTACGTCTTCTTCCTCGTCTTTGGTCACTTCTATCCGCAATTCCACAGATTTTCGTTTATATAACCTAAATGTATTGTGTAAAGAAGGTGTACTCTTTGTTTTTTGGGGGACACTTTCGAAGTCAAAGTTACTTTACGGCTTGCGTTTTACCGCCAGTCAGTTCGTCTTGACCCCGTCAAGATATTAAAGTTCCTTACTCGTGCTTACGTTTATATCCCAGTTATTAATGATGCGTGTATAAGAAGAATTGAATGTACAAAAACTGCAGAAATCAAATTAATATCTGTTAGGTACATTTGGCACATGGAATCTCCAATTTCCTTTTCGCACTTGTTTACTTTAAGTAAATCCCTGGGAAGAACGGATACCTTAATTAGCAAGTATCTGCCGTGGATTTGAGGTTCTCACAGCACCGATTTTAAAGAATTATACTGTAGCATGTAGACCAGTTGCAAATTAAAGACTGTAAAGGATGCTAGTTGCTCGGCAAAAGATTCATAAAGCGCACCAATGGACCAACTGGAAGCGGTCTCCTCTACGTGATCCGTGCAGCAGCTATTTGAAGCAACAATAGAAGACTTCTTGGAAGCGGTATTTTCAATGCGATCCGCGCCGAGGTGTTATAAGTAGGATAAGTCTAGATTTGAATTAGTTGGGAGAGAGTGGCCGGCCAGTAAGGGCATGAACAAGGAAACTAAAGGAAGTACAGGATTGGAAACTGTTACCAGACAACAACTAGAGAAGATTCAGCAGACTGAGAAGATTCAGTGCGTGCTGTAGTGAACTGCAGAGTGTGTGAATTAGGGATAGCGCTGTAGTTACTTGTAATTACATCCTGTAAGACTTCCATAAATCCAATTACCAACTCAGTCCTCGTCTATCGTCATCATATACGTGACAATATATTCTGGGATGTAACACCGAGTAGCAGAATAAAAGTCAAAAGACATTTTGAAGAAACATATCGCCTTGGCTTACTCTTCGACCCGTAGGTTTGGACAATGTATTCCTCCGAAAAGCCTCTGAAATTTCACTTAAGTTGGTGCTGTGTGTTTCCCGTGTACTTGACTCTACACGGTAGACATGCAGAACCAGGCAGAGCAGATACAGCATCAGAGGAAATGAAAGCAACCCATTCAGTAAACATAGACCAAACATGTGATTAATCACAAAGGCCTGGCGTAACATAACCTCTAAAGGAAAGCACAGCAGACTCCTTAAACACACCTTGTACACCGGATGATGGTCAGTTAGGCCGAAACTTGTTTCGAAATAAGGAAGAAAGAAGAAACACCGAAACCTAACGGATTTTGATTGAGTTTCACAAGGACGGATAAGCATCAGATAAGTATCCAAATGTACACATAGTACATCAGGACGCTAAAATATAATATTTTAATTATATGTAAAAATGTTTACGTGACAAGACTCTTAGCAATGGATCCATTGCGACATGCAATCCGGTAATGAACTTATATGCATTTTGCTGTTTATAAATCCTCTTGTTGTTCGTAGATGACCGAAACATGTAATAAACTAGCATCTTAATAAAACCACATTATTTTACGGATAATTTGATTCTATCAGTTCTTTACGAAAAGTATAAAATTGTTGTGAGCGAAGGATGTATTTGTTAATACTAGTGACGCACACAAGAAGATGCAAAGCATACGAACGAAGAAACTGCTATCAGATAACACTGTCTCTAGACGGATTGCTAATATATCAGAAGACTTGGAACAGCTGCTCGAGAAGTTGAGAAACAAAAGTTTTCAATACAGATTGACGAAGTGAGTGATTGGTAGCTTAGGTGTGATATGTTGAAGTTACACCAATTAATGAAGATGTCTTTTTCTGCAAATGTGTAAAAAGAAGAGCAACAGCAAGTAAATCTTAAAATTGTTGATGATTTAGTGAAAGAGAGAAAGCATAAAATGATCTTATTTTGTTGGAGAATGCACGGATGCAGCTCGCCTAATGGCGGGAAATAAAGAGAGGGACTGAAGGCCTTCATTAAGCTACCAGCACCAGAAGTTATGTGCACACACCATTAATGATATGTCAAGAATCACTGGCTACGAAGGAATTGTGACCAGAATTGTGTTAAGTAATTGATACAGTGATCAGAACTGTGAAATACGAGTACATACAAACTCATCCGCTGAAAAGCAAACATTTTGCAGAATTATATGAGGAAATATGTATAGTATCAGTTAATACTGTGTTACTCTTAATTCTCGTTGACTCTCAAGAAGAAACGTTGATAATCGTGTTTGCATCTTCCGAGAAAGAGTAGCATTGTTTTTACACTTAGAAGAGGAAAATCTAATACATGGTGAACACCTTCGCAAAGAATGTTTTGTTTCCAAATTAGCGTATGTAAGTGACAATTATAGAAGATCAGTTCACTGAACATAACATTCAAGGGAATGTCACTAACATCTTTGTAGTTGCTGATAAAGTGAAGGCATTTACTGGGAATATGGGTTCGTGGATTAGAAAACTAGAATGGAAATCTGAATACGTTTTCTTCTTAGAAGGATTTTATGGAGCAAAATATTTTTGATACAAGTGACACTGAAGTTTATCAGTGTATCAAAGATCACTTTGTTAATCTCCAGTTCAGGTTTTATAAATAATTTACAGAAGGACTAAATGGTCATCCATCTCATGTTGATTCGTCTCCGAAGTTACGACTTTTCTCCTGAAGGAGAAGAACACTATTCTGATGTTATAACAGATACTTCTTTAAAAGTTCAGTTTCCTTCGAAGTCGTAGGTAGAATTTTGTTTGGACACTGGAGGGGATTTCCTTCACGTCAGCAAGAAAGCTTTTAACATCCACCTTCCTTTCGCAACATCCTACCTGTGCGAGACTGTGGCATCTATCAAAACAAAGTATAATTCTGTCACGAACCTGGAAGACGACCTTAAAGCGGCCACTTAAGAACTGCAAAACCGGTGTGCAGGGTTATGTTCAAAAAGGCATCCACATCCATCCCGCAATATCATGTATGGAGCGCATATTTTATTTACTTCAGTCATTTAAATTAAATGAACTGAATAACATATAAATTATAATAAGTATGTGCCTATAGCTAAATTGTATGTAAAATCTATTTGTACTGAAGCAAATAGACCTCTTGCTAAGCAATGATTGTGTCAACAGGGGCCTTTTCTAGGTAACGCCCGCAACATACACGGAAGCAACAAGAGAACAACGTTGCTATCCAATCCATTTCTAAGCATCGGATCGGTAAACACGCGTCTACAACAATAGGGTTAGTATTGCAAACAGTGTTTTCTATTCAGTCCGTGAAAAATGGTTATAAAGAAGACAATTTAGACAACCCAGATAGTCGAAGTTTGAGGTCGGCAAGGGAGGCTGGGGAGAAATGGTACTTTAGAATTGAAAGGCCGGCTGTGAATAAAAGTTAGTTCTAAGTATGCAGCTGTGGAAAGAAGGCTTTATTTCTGCTGTAATTACAATGCGAGTGTTATAATTACTATGATGAAATCCGTTGCCAGGATACTGCTAGTGAAGACTGAGAAAGCTTAGAGTGCGCTAGTGATATGTAAAGTGTGTAAATCAGTGGTAGCTTTGTAATTACTTGAAGTCCCTAGTTGTGTAAATAAATCCAACATTCAATCCTTACCCTGGGAGCCTTTATGTAGACACGATGGTAATGTGAATCAGCGAACGAACGGCGCTCTGAACTACAAAACTAAAGGAATTAACAATGAATAAATCAAACACAATTCATTCATTCGTCATGTACCTACCGCGGACCTATGAAAAATTAAATTACTTTCAAGGTTTATTTAACGATGTCTCAGTAGCTCAGGCTACATTGAGTCGAATGATAAGATGATTAATGAAGGATAAATGAGAATGGATGTAGCAGAAATTAATCTTGGGCTATGTTTAGGTATTCTCCGAGCAACCATCTGGAAGGTCTGAAGAAAACGATAAAGAACCTCACAGAGATCGTTTTCATAACCAAGGATCAAACTAGACACCAGCCGAATATGAGTCAGAGCTGTTAGCGCCTGAGTCAGATTCATGAATTGCGCACACACTTTCATTCCTTCTATATGTATATATTTATGTTGTCTATCTTAATTAGATATTATGTTTACGTTATGGGAGCCTTTATTCAAAGAGTTGATAGTTTTTAGAATTTAAATAACTTCGTTTTTATTTCTGTACAAAATACTGTTTCAGTGAAATTTTACGACAAATGACACAAACTCCGTCCCAAGTGCAAACAATATATATTATATGTCTTTGATCTTGCTCTCTTCTACACTACATGTTTCGGCCTCTAACGGCCATCATCAGGTGTATACTCTTACGTTGCTGCCACACTGAACCCAGTCTAAAATTTAAAATTTAAAAAACACATTGTTATTTTCTTCGTCATTATCAACATCTACCTCGTTGATATCTGTCTGATTTGTAGATTATTTTGCACACGTCACTTTTGATTTTCCTGTAGTAGCACTATAAAATCTTTAGTTATAATTTTAAAATCCTTTAAAATTTTCTCTAAATTTTAAATTTAAAATTTATAATTGTTAGGGTTACTCGCCCTATGTCTAAAGTGCTAAGTCTAAAGTGTTAAATATAAAATTGAAATTTTACGAATTAAAACAGCATTTCCCTACAAGCACCATGCAATGAGGGCTTGTGGCAGGTTAGACTACAGCTCTACGAATTAACTTCGGCACAACATACAGGTGAGAGTTCACCTTCATGTCCAGGTCACTTGATTTCCTGATCCCAATTGGTCTAAATCTGTCGTTTTTGAGAGTTGAATACTTGTACTATGTATATTGACATAGACAACAGTAAGAGTTCAATTTATGGTTACGAATAGATTGTAGGAGCAAAACTCTATGGTTTATAAACGTGAGTTGCCAACAGTGTAGTTCTCGTTGACTTTTTAATTAACTGTCTTGATTTGCAATCCACTCAGGGCAGGAACCGTACCATACAATTGCGAAACACACTTCTCAGTTTACGTTCGGTGGAAGCCACTTCTCCTGAAATTGCTATAAATATGTTAGGATGTTTATTTACGAAAAGAAACATACAACCGCACACGACCGTGTATTTTTTCAGGAAAATATGTAACAGTGTATACTTGTCTATTATATTCGTAATATCTCTTTTAGTTTATTCTTCCCTATTTCTTTACTTCTTTGTTTTTCTCTGACACTACCCAGTGCCCTCTGCTTTGTTCATTTCCATTCTTCATCTTTTCTATTCATGTAATTAAAATTTTACTACAAAAAATGCACCAAAGGTAATGTTTCGATTTGCTACCATTTAAGAAATGCGGCACTTTTTCGTGTCGATTGATTGCGGGTTTCTGAAACATCTGGAATGGGATATAGTCCTGTAGTCCACTCTCAAAATATCGCTCACGCATTATTTTGGAAGGAACACAGAATAACATAGCGAAAACCATAGCCAGGAGAGCCTATGTTCCAGAAGAGATTCGAACTCAGTAACTTAGGAATAAATACTATGCGCTTTACAGCTTTCCGACCACAGTGGTCGCGCGGTCTAAGGCATGAAATATCTTCGCCCGCTCGAAACACTGGGGTCGTGGTTTCGAATCCCACGCAAGGCATAGTTGGTTTTCTACGTTTATTATGTGTTTGTGATGTTCTCTGCATGTAGAGGCCTTGCAATTGGCCTCCATTCCAAGGAGTTTTACCGACTCTCTAAAAATTAAGAAACTGAAGTGAAACGAAACTTTTCACGGATGTTCTCTGTTCCAGAGAGACCAACAGGAATATGAATGAATGAATGAATGAATGATTGAATGAATGAATGAATGAATGACTTTAGATATTTCACCGACCTGCCGTACGCCTTCATTTTCAAGTTTACAGAATTTCCGGTTTTTTAAACCATGGCCATTTACATTACCGACCAAGCGACTGCCGCTTGTAGGCGAAGATTTTAGTGCCAATTTTTGTGGATAGAGAGTGTGTGTGGTCAACGCAACGAATCTCCACGGCCGCTAATTTCGGTTTTCTAGACCGGAGCCGGAGCCGGAGCCTCTATTTTTTCGAAATAGGTTCTCAATTATAATCACGAAGCTGAGTGGACCCCGTTTTAAGCGCCCTTCTTCTCAGAAAAATTCTTGTAGCGCTGGGAATCGAACCCGGACCTCTGGATCAGTTGTCAGGAACGCTGACCACTAGATTACAGAGACAGTTGGTATAGTTCGTTTGCGGACTTAAATCACCAAGTCTGTTTTATTTTGTTTTTGGCAGAAGTGGTTTTGTGGATTTATATACAATTTGAAAGAGATTTTAGGCATGAAGTAGAAGCTTTGCTTCACATATTTCCAGTCCATTCTAACATTCACTATTGCGAAAATACAAGATTCAGGCTTCAAGAAAGGCTTGTAAATAAACATCGTTCATGAAAATGCTGACAGCCGTTGACAGAGAGGAAACTCTTGGCAGAGCCACCTGTCAACATAATTAGTAAACGCTCCTGTATGCAGCCACCTTGTACGCTATTATGTCACGCGGCACAGTGAAGATTCTAGGGGACAGGAAAATTCGGATATTTATTGTATTGGAAGTAGTGTACATTTCAAAGAAACGTATATTGTTACAAAATTCATTATATAAAGTAAATATGTAAACTGGAATAAAATCGTTAGGCATTTTAGGAGCTGATGTTACGTTGTATATCTTTACAGACTTACACAAAGCAATTTTAAATTATTTATACAGAAACAGTAATTAAATTGAACATATGTCACTAATGCACACGACTAGGACAACACGTCCCACAGCGATAATTCTGAAGCCCCTGTTTAATCCTTTCAAGTTTAGCGCTTGGCATGAAGATGCTATATGCATTAGAATGGGGAATTCGTAAAATGTGGCGACTCACATTGACCGGCATTCTGCTTTGAAATTCTTAGCGACTCAAAAGTTACTTGAAACAAGTCAAGTGAGACAGAAAAGAGCGTGAGCCTGAAATAACAATGAGTCGTAAATTTGAAGATTTGATGAAAGAGGAGGGTTAAGGTGTCCAGCATAGCAGAAGACAGGAGACCTGGGTTGCGTGGCTAGCAGGTTCCGTTGTAGGAACTGCTGCTGGTATCTTATCCGGTCCTGTGAGGTACGAGTGTAACAGAGAGGAAGGGGGTAATTTTGTCTAAAAGAGTTTCGTCGTTTTGCAAAAAAAAAAAAATTATCTCACTACGTTTTTTCTTTAAAATTTGTATACCACTTATAATGATTCATCGTCGTTGAATAAATAAATTACAAGAAATATATTCATGTAACTAAATTCATCGCGGCACACAAAATACGGCAAATATTTTCGTGGTGAGTTGTCTAGAACTCCCATCCGGTCACGCTCTTTCCAGAACTGTAACCTGCTTACCTCACCACCTCCCCAGTCGACGCTGCACAGTCTGAACTACTGACCGCCTCACTAAAATCCCACAGACAAATTTAAACCCCCCCCTTTTCGCAGAGGAAGTACAGCCAGACGACTGCTCTTACTGCTATAAAAATATGTTTCAAAAGGCGTTCTTTGCATATGATTCCTCACCGTAGATTGTGCTTAATACAGAAACAAGAACCAGAAACGTAACCAAAGGTACCGACGAGAAACTACAGAGACAAGATTCATAGAAGCAGAAGTTGCTTTGCTGTTACATTACGTGGAATACACAGCATATCAAGATATACAGAATTACGGGTTCTTTTTTACTTTTTCCATCGTCCGGAATTCAAGGTAATAGATGACACGACGTTGCCGAACCCGGATCACTGGCCCAGTTATTGAGATTAGCTCTTTCTAAGGACCCCAAATAAGTAGGTGTCTTCCTTTCTCACCTGAAGATGGAAACAGATCCAGTTTTCGAAACATCGTGTCCTCTGTTACATAGAATTCCAGACGATGGAAAAGGTCCAAAAACCCAGTAATTCTGTGCCATCCACCATCGTCAGAACCCTTTAGGAGCCTTACCTGAGATATCAGCACTTTCGAAGGAAATATGTCTTCGAGAGATCTTATAATGCTCCGTCTAGGCTTCGTGTACTCTATCTGAGTACCTACAGGAACCAATATTCAGTTCACATATTTTAGATGGCCCCATAAGAAATTCCACCGAAATGATTATGAACTACGTAGAATAAGAGAACCGTTTTCCTTTTCGAGGTAACTGATATGGCTTGTACCCTGTAGATCTACTCATACTGTAAGTGGCAGTCAATTTGCGATTCAAGTTCTTTAAAATATTTTGATTTTGATTAAATTTATATTACTGAATGGAGAATTCACTGATGCTTTGTGGCGGACACGAACTCTCCATTCTGCGTTTAATCCATGCACTTCGTGCAATGCTAGCTTAAAGAAACCTGCGCAGAATGGAGAAATCGCGAATATTTTGAAGGCTAGTACATGAAAGAAATTCTAGGAGTTTAGGTTTTCACGTTGGTGGTTATGAAGAATTCTGTCTTCTTCGATAAATTGTCTTATCCGTAGTTCAGCGAAAATATTCGCCCTGCTTGCTGCGTACTTCGTACTGATTTCTTGCTTGACACACTCATAAACCCCTAAGGTGTAGGGGACATTTCCCTCTCGTGACTACACAACGCTCGTCCTCAGAAGACAGAACTCTTAATGATGTAAGTTAGTTTTAGATATACTACTTTTGCAGTAAAGTGAACGAAATAGAATCCATTTCAAGTGAACTAGTTATTTCTGTGCATCTGATACACTTTTACGCTTTTCGTTGAATATTTCATGAACTCCGAATTGGACTGCAGAGGTTAGAAATTTACGACATTGACCTTTACAATGGTGGCAAAATATATTTTAAAATGTGAGATTTAATTTTTCTTCGGTGTGACATTTATAGACAGATCACTCCCGACACTGCTTCGTTTCATAATCCGAAAATTGGCTGGCAAAGATTGCGAGGATTCTTTCATCAGGACATAGGAAAAGAATCTCAGGGGTGAAACAGGGCGCCAACTGTTTCGTCAATTTGCTGAGAACTTCTGCTTATAGGTCATTCACTAGATTCCTAGAATCTGAGTTTATGGTTCGTGTTGCCTAAGTGTGTGACTGTTGGATTAATCGGATGTGCCACCCATCGGGGATGGATTTAGGATCAATTTCGAATAAAATCAAAGAGTCTGTATGACAGATTAGCACTATTTCGTGTTGTGTCACTTTGGGTATTTCTCTTTTAAGGAGTCGTTCCTGCGCAATCTACAATTAGTTGCTGTAGTTATCCGTTTCAACAGTGAAAGAGCAAACCGTAGTAACTAGAACCGTTGCGTAGCAATGTGCACCTATTCTTGTGGTGCTTGAGAATACGTTAGCCCAGCAGTTCGCTGGCAATGAACACCTGGCTCCAACTCCAATACTCCGGCTTTTAGTCCGTCCGTCACAATTGCTATCTGATGGTAATGTGGAATGTGACGTACAGACCCGTTGTTAAGCGGCGACTCTGTAAACTGAGGCCGTTGCTAGGTAATACCCTTAACATACACGCATGTAAGAATATAGGAAGGGTGTTTGAAGTTGGTCCTAGCCGAGATGTTATAACTACAACAGTTAGTTGAGAGTTTTAATTCAGTCTATGAAGAGAAAGCCAGGAGGTTGGATGGACCCCGTCCTGGAAGCTGGTGAGTTGGAGCAACGGTACAGTTGTGGGATATTCGCAGGACAGTGACGACGTAAGCACAGAAGCTGAAGAATCTCCATTTTTCTCTGGTTGCTATTCTGAGCCAGATAAATCCAACACGTGACACCTCATCCTGTTTCCCCAAGATCCATTTCAATACTATCCTCCCGCCTACATTTAGGTCTTCCTAGTGAACTCTTTCACCAAAGCAACTTGTATGTACTTCACTTCCCCCATGCGGGTTACATGTCCTGCCAATATCATCCTCCTTGACTTGATTCATTCTAAATATACTTGGAGAAGAGTACAAGTTACGAAGCTCCTTATTATGCAGTTTTCTCCAACATCCTGTCACTTCATTTCTCTTCAGTCCAAATATTCTCAACACCCTGTTTTCAGACACCCTCATTCTATGTTCCTCCTTTAATGCCAGAGACCAACTTTCACATTCATACAAAATAACGGATAAAAGTATGATTTTGTATATTCTAATGTTTAAGTTTTTAGACAACAGACAAGAAGACAAAATGTTCAGAACAGAATGGTAGCAAACATTACCCACACTCTATCGGCTTGTACGTAATTACTTCGTAAATTTAGCACATATAGGTCTGCATGCTTCCTATACTTCAGTTAAGAAGCCACGTGTTTTATTTCGTCTATTCTATTTTAAACTTTTTTTACGGTTTAAGAAAAACATTGTAATTTATATTTACCATTTCATAGAATAATTTATTACGACATTTTGCATTTTAAAATGGATGAATTTTACTGTGCAGTTGAATAATAATATATTTATTTGTTTAGAAGCTTTGATGTTGGTCCCTGCAAAGGAAACAAATTGTGGTTGAATTAGTAAAACTGATGACTGAACTTCGTCGATTTTATTAAAATGTAATTTACTTCGTTGTTGTGTCAACAGCTCCTTATCTTGATTTTAAAACACAACAAAATGCAAAAAGTAAAAATTTTTGTATCATGACTGACAGTAAAAGCAGCCCTTGTTTCCAGCTCTTTCGCTTCCATTTTCTCTCATTTTTGAGGTTTCTACTCATTGAATTTTCGTCCTCTACTTTGCAAACTGAGAAAAACTTGCAGGCGAATGCCGTCTACGGCGGAACCCTTCATAATTAGTTTACTTCGGTACTTCCGCCTTCCAAATACGTCTTCAGTGAAACACACCCTCGCAATGACGCTCTTCTTAAGCGAAGATTTGTCTGTCGTTTAGCGCTATATCATCTGCGGTTATACGGAATTCATCGTACATTTCGTGGAAAATTTACGAAAAATAAATCAAGGGAATTTTTCTTGGGCTATTTTAAGACATTTTTTCGTCATTCACACGAAGGTGCTGACAGAGAGATACAAACCAGAAAATGGCCGCTTCTTGCTACAGGATTTTGGTTACGGTTCGCCTCCAATGTAACTAGTGAGACAGAGACTTGAGTCCCCTTACAACGTACTTGAATATCTTATACCTAAAGAAGTGCAGATGTTGGAAAGACCCCCGTTCTGGCCCCAGTCCAGCGTATCGTCTTCTCAGTGTGCACTGGGAACTAAACCAATTGTTATTCTTAGTCATCACAATGACCTTCTCATAATTTCTTTGTCTAAAATTAATCAAGAGAAATTTCTAATGTGCAGAGGCAGACAAGTAATACCGTGATGTGGTCGATTGCCTGCCTTCTTCACGCTTTTGTTTGCATAATTCCAATGACTTATTGCTTGAAATATCACCTGCTCATGTACTATGTCATATTTAATAGAGGGAAATTAATCACAAGCAAAGAGTGGAAAAATATATATTTCGGTGGATTATGTGAACACTTATACCTGCCATTCTAACCAGTGAAGTTCCTGCTTCGAGTCTCTAGCGGAGTGAAAATTCTTATTGGCAGTGACCATTGGCTTATGACTGTTTAAGTAGATTCTCAGATGTAGACCTCGAAGGCAGAAAAGAAGGCTGCTTCTCTTGCTGATAACCTGGGTGCCAGGTTATTACAGTTTGCACTATTTGTAAATAGTATTATCTGGTTACTTAATTCTTCCTCAAGAAGGATTATGCTTCATAGAGTAGTTCATTAGTTACAACATTCTACTGAGCTTGGGCTGCCTTAAGGCAAATGCAAGACTACAATGCAAACTGTGTTGTCAGACACTGTTGTATCTAACTAACCAACTCCAGGAAGCTGAATCATTCGTGAGGAGACTTGCAGTCGCTCAGCTGCTCAAGAATTTCGGAAGGTTTTATGGAACCCGAAGATTCATTGCGGTTTTCAAAAGAGCCATCCATTGGTGCCTTTCCTGAGCCATATCAATCGAGTCCATATCACCACATCCTGTTTCTCTAGAACCATTTTATTAATATTCTTTCGCCTACATATACTTCTTCCTAGTGGTCTTGGTCTTTTCCCTACAAATAACCTGTATTCATTCTTTAGCTCCTCCGTGAGCGCTACATGGCTTGCCAATCATATCCTCGTTGACTTGATTATTCTAGTTTCAATTGTTGAAGAGTACAAGTCATGAAGGTCCTCATTACGCAGGTATCTCCAAACTCCCGTCCCTTCATTCCTCTTCTGTCCAAGTACTCTCCTCAGTCCACGTTCATCCCTTAATCTCAAAGACCAATTTTCAGGCCTATACAAAACCATAGGCAAAATTATACTTTGTATTCTAACTTTATTTTTGTAGGCAACAGACGAGAAGAGAGATTCTGATTTAGAAGGTGGCAAGCATTACCTGAATACTATTGCTCTTAACTTCCTCATGAGTAACACTTGGATATTACTGTCTTACCAAAATAGTTGAACTCTGCCACATTTTCAAAAGATCTGCTAGATATCTTCATGTTATGATTATACCCTGCAGTTTGGAGACGAGACATGATACATATTTTATTTCTATGTCTTTACTTCCAGACCAACACCCTTGCCAGCGTCATTTGCAGATTCTGTGTTTTGCTTTATGGTATCTTATATCATTTTTACATTTTTTTCAGACGTCAGACACTGGAGAAAAAATGGGAGTGCAATGAAACAGTACATCAACTATTCGTAGACGTCAAGAAAGCCTGTGATTCAGTTAGGAGAGAAGTATTGTACAATATTCTCATAGAACTTGGGGTACCCATGAGACTAATTAGGCTGATAAAAATGTGTTTAAATGACTCCTATAGTAAAGTCCGCATTGGTAAATATTTTCTAATATAGTTCCTATTCAGAATGATCTAAAAGGATATGCTTTGTCGTCATTGCTTCCAAACTTTGCTTTAGAATATGCCATTAGGAAGGTCCAGAAAAACCAAGCAGGACTGAAACTAAATGGGAAATATCGGTTACTGGCTGTTCTGATGATGTAAATCTACTTTGAGGTAACATAGTTATTGTCACGCTATTGGGTGACTATAGGCTCTGTTTGGATTGGTAATCGGATTTTTAACCTCTTAAACACATAACACGTGACTACACTTTACACGTCACTATAAAACACACACTACTGTCGTCAGGCACGTTCCGTTATGTCCTGATCGGTAGAGGGTCTCCTTCGTCTCTGTTCCTGAACAATCCCCGGACACAGCTACTGAGTGTGCTCAGAGACAACCTCGGGATTTAATTGACTCACTCGTAATGGCAGCTGGTCTTCGGCCCAGACAGCACAGAAATCACCGCATCCGACAGTTCCTCTATCGTTGTGCGCGTATATGTTGTGACTGCCACGTGGCGCCTACTGAGAAACTGTCTAGCAGCAGGCGTGTTATTACAGAGCAGCTCTCTACTAACGGATGACTCTGCTGGCTTCACAATTCTGGCTTTCAGTAAAAATACCAAAATATCATATGGAACAACACAGAAACTCTAATTTACGCAGGTGACGAAGGCGGTCTAGAAATGAACTCAGAGAATACTATGTATATATTGTGACATGTTGACCCCTACCTCCCCAGCTGCACGTAGCGGTAACGTAACGCTCGCGTAATAGGCGAGTAATCACCCCGCATCCTGGCAGCCATGCGCGGTGACGTCACGAGCGGAGCCGAAGAGAGCCGAGCGGAGCCGAAGATAGCTGAGCCCCGTTACCGGGTAACTATGCAAGGCGAATCAACAGCGGTGACGTAACCGGACAGCGTGGCTAGCAACAAGGGTGCCTATTACGTGGCCGTATTGTCCGATCGAGGCTACATAGGGAGAAGCGAAGGCTACCAGAGAGTTCTACTGTAGCAGCCGCCTAACACAGTTGTACTGTAACAGTCGCCGAGTCGAGTTGTACTGAGTCAGTCAGTGAGTCCTGGAGCTACCGCCGAGTTAGCCAGCAACTAGTCAGTTGTATTCTGGCATTTGGAGTGTACTAATTGTGATACTGCAGATAGCAGTAACCGTAAATCTGTAATTTGGGTGATTGTAAGTGCGAATGTGAAATAAAATTCGCTACATCGAATACATCGAGAATTTATTTGTCGCGATATACGCCAGATACGCGACAATATTTATGTCTCCTCATCAGAATGCAGGATAAAATCGTGGCATACAGGTAGGTAGTGGAGCCTTTGAAAATGTGATACGGATTAAATATGTGGGACGAGAGTAACAGATCAAAATTTTGTGCTGGTGAAAATTAAGAGGAGATTGGATTCCGGTAATTTCTGCTAACCTTCAGTCCAGAACCATTGTTTTTTCATCTGCTGTCTGAAAACATAATAATTAGAATGTACAAGACAATGAGTATGATTGTGGCTTTGTATGAGTGTGAAACTTAGCCTCTGACATTAAGGCAGGAATATGGACTGAAGGTAATTGGGAACACGGTGCTGAGGAGAATACTTGGACCAAGGAGGAATGTAATGGATAAAAGTGTGGAGAAAACTGCATAACGAGAAGTTTCAAAACTACTACTTTTCGACATATACGAGGGTCGTACTGCAAGTCATGAGCAACAAGTTTTTGTAAAGTAACATGCTTTATTATTGACAAACCAAATACACTACCTCAAACTACAGACCTTTCTTTATTTTTCCACATAATCGCCACTTCTTTGTACACATTTCTCCCAGCGTTCTGGGAGTTTGAAAATTCCAGCCATCCGAAGACACTGACGCACTGCTTTCTGAATTGCCTCCCTTGTCTCAAAACGTTGTCCACGCAGCTGATCCTTCACAAATCCGAAAAGATGGTAATCGGAGGGAGCCAGATCAGGGCTATAGGAGGGGTGTGGAAGAACTTCCTACCCAATCTTTGCAATTGTTTCCAATGTGAGGCGAGGGCGTGGGGGCGAGCGTTGTCATGCAGGATGATGATGTTTAGTCCCGGATGTTTATCGCGCAATGCATATTGGAGCTTGTGCAGCGTCTGGACATAACGCGCAGCATTGATGGTTTGCCCAGGTTCTAGGAATTCGGCCAGAATAAATCCCTCTGCATCCCAGAAGACTGTGGCCATCACCATCGCAGCTGATGGCACTGCCTTTGCCTTCTTTTATGATGGAGAATGCAAACGGTGCCATTCCATTATTTATTATTATTACTAGAAAGGCTTGGTTTCCCCATGCACTTAGACCAGTTATTGGTCAATTGTACGTCCCCCTTTAATTTCTACTGTCGCCATACCCTACCGGTACTGGTGGGTGCTATCAGCTCCGTTTAGCCAACGAAGTCAGCCGTCGGTACCTCCGCCGGGTTTGAACCCGCGTACTTTGAGTCATGAGGTGGGAACTTTGCCCCAAGACTACGGAGGCCGCTGTGCCATTCCACATTCTGCCGTTTCGTTTCAGGCTCGGAATGGTGAAACCAGCTTTCCTCACATGCCACAATACAGAGCAAAAAATCGTCGCCTTCCTGTCGATATATCTGCAGCAGTTCTGAGGTGATGGCTTTTCGCTGACCTTTGTGGTCTTCGGTCTATAACCGCGGGACCCAACGAGCACAAACTTTCCTATAGCCCAAACTTTCAGTCATCTCCTGTACTGCACTGTGCCATATTCCAAGTTTTGGGGCTATTGTGTCCACAGTCACACTCCTGTCATCTTGAATGATCTCGTCCACTTTTCCTTGTTGCATTCAGTTGAGGCTGTTCGAGGACGACCGCTCCGAGGCTCATCTTATACGCTGGTGTTCCCATTTTTGAAGTGTTTCAACCATTTTCGAACACTGCTCGCACCCACGCACACACTTCCATAAGCACCCTGAAGTCTCTGGTAAATTTCTGCAGCAGGGATTTCGCCTTTCACAAGAAATTCGATGACAGCACACTGGCGAAACGACATGGTAGTCAGCCATTTTGTTAGGAATGATACTGGTCATGTGATGCAAGCTATTGACGACACATGAGACTCAAGGTTAACACAACAGCTGGTTCCACCTACCACCGTACTCTCTTTCGTCTTCTGTTCCCAGGTTGCATGCAAACAAATTTTCTCATGACTTTCGGTACGACCTACGTACAATTAGATTGATCAAGCCAAGGAGGATGAGAAATGATGGCAAATATTACGATTTGGTGGAAAGAGAAGTGCATTTTTGTGAGGAAAACAGGAGGAAAAATTACTAGGAAAAAAAGATATAGGTGGAGGATAATATTGAAATGAATCTTAGTGACACTGATCAGTCTTAGCCCTTATTTATTTGGATGATTACAAATGACCATGAACTTTATTTCTAAATTATTATCGGAAATTTTTAATTCAAAATCTTATATTTCGATATTATTGGAACTTTATTTTGATTATAATATCGTTGAAATTTCTAGATTCTGGCAGGACCAAGGAGTCGGGAGTTCTGATATTTACGAGCAGTCTTAAATTTAGCTTGCGTACAGGAAAGCAGACGCGCCTACAAAAGTCATTGAGAAGGACAGGCCAAAACTCGTTACAATTGACTTTGAATGAGGGCCATTATGATAGAGTTGCCTCGTTTAAACTTCCCTATGGAAGATGAAATGACATGTATATGTCCGAACCATGGAGAATTCGAATTCCAGCGTGGGGTTTGCAAGCCATTTCACAAAGGAGTCTTTCCCCATATTCTGAAGTGTACGGACGTGACCCTTGCACGCTCCAAGTCATAGCCTGCAGATAGAGTAACTTGTTGTAATCTGAGGCATAAAGATACATCAAATTAACAGTGTGGTTTGGAGAACAATAAGTGAATAAACATCAAGTTGGATCAACTCCCAGGATGCCGCTTAATTCGGCATCGCTACCTGTCTCATGCAAACCGAACCAGCTAGTTTCCCGTGCCTACACCGACCTTCCTTATTTTGCTCCGTGAGGACAAATTGCAGTGGCCATCATACATTGTCCTAAGATAGAAACAGGTGTAGCAGGGATAACACCATTCCGACTGAGCTGATATAAACAAAGGGCGGTTTGGAAAAGAGCGGTGTTATTAGAGAGATAAGGGGCTGAGATACGGCAGAGGCAAATGGAAAATTCTTGTGAACATTGTGATGAACCTTCGGATTCAACACTTCGTGCTTAGCTAATTAAGCACTCCGCCATGAAGACGTATAAGTGGCTGAGCGACTAAAGTCTTCTCGAAAGGGTTTAGCACAATGAGTTAATTATTTGTTGTGTTGTTATGTTATCTCCCAGCAGATTTCCATTATCAGCATAGAGCAGCAGCTGATGTGTCCAACTTAATTGCAGTCCTACCCGGGTTTCCTGGATCTTCCTAATGACATAATATAAAGGAAAGTTGAAATATCGTATAATGTCTGAACGTGTCGTTACAGGCTGATTGTATTTTGGTGTGCAGTTGGTGGGTGAGCCAATTGAGAATTTTCTTCTCTGATGGGTGCGTCGCTTGTTGCTATTCTTTTTTCCGCTACCTGTTTCCGAATATGTAGAGGTATGTTTTGACTTTGAGACACTAATTGGGGGGGGTCGCTTTTGCAAAGCAGCCTCTTGGATTAGTTGGGTTAGGTAGTGTACTACTTCTTCGAGCTCATGATTATCCTTTACTCTGTGGTTTGGTCTTATGTTTTATTCATGATTTCTTGGAAGAGTTGCCAATCAGTACGACTGGAGCACAATTTAGGTTGTGTTTCTTTCAAGACTACACTCATACTTTGTGTGATGACTATTGGACTGTGGTCAGAGCTTAGGTCAAAATTAGACTCTATATGACTGAAGTCTCGATATTCCTCTAGTTATGGCGAAGTCGAGGGCATCAGGAATTCTGTTCTTGTCTGTCGGCCAGTAAGTTGGTTCACCCGTAGAGAGTATTTGCAGATTCTGCTGTTGTATAGTTTGGAGGAGAGTGCGTCCTTTAGCTGTTGTTAACTTGGATTCCCATGCCGTATGCTTAGCATTCCAATCGCCAACAGCAAGAAATCGTGGTCCTAGTGACTGGAGAAATTCTGCATATTCTTGTGACGAAATAAGGTGCCGTGGGGGGCTGTAGACAGCTCCTATGTTGATGTGCCAAGAGATCGCCGATACTGTTATTATAGCACTTTGTATTTTAGTAGTTGTTTGGGGTTGCTGTACCTGGTGCTGTACGTTAGACTTAATTATGATGGCTGAACCGGCGTGGTCCATTCCGCCAGGGTGATTGACGTAGTAAATATTGTAACTTACAATTTTAACGGCAGTTCAATCCGCAGCATGACTTTCTGAGACTATAACGATATCCATAGAGTTGATTTGTAGAAACAATGTAATTCCATGCACATGTTTGGTTATTCCGTTGGCATTCCAGGCTGCTATTCTGATAGAGGTAGCCGCTATTTAGATAATTTACTGATCACAGTAGTAAGCATGCTTAGTATCGTGCTATTCTGGTTTACAAGTTGATTGAACATGGTTTTGAATTCATTTAAAAATTTTCCCATTAAGGTACTGAAGTCTTGATTATTTCAATTTTGAGTTGGGATATTTGCGGTCACCGAGTGGCTATAACTGAATGCATTTTGTTGATGGCTGTGTGGTA
Source organism: Cryptotermes secundus (assembly GCF_002891405.2). Lineage (NCBI taxonomy): Eukaryota > Metazoa > Arthropoda > Insecta > Blattodea > Kalotermitidae > Cryptotermes > Cryptotermes secundus. Next base: position 1,157,747 of record NW_019723917.1, on the reverse strand, counting down.
GTGAATTTATACGTCTGTCATGATTTGGGGCGCTTGGTTGGTGGCAGATTAATTTTCTGTAAGTGTCTGGTGTATGTGCGTTGATTTGGACTGTATTATCGGGGAATGTTTTCGTATGTATGTCTCTGGAGCGACTATTTGCGTTATGTTATCAGTCATCTGTTTGTAGTTTGTAACCCCATAGATGAAAATTGGAGTTGGTTTGGGGTCTTTCGGCTTATCGTCATATGTATGGTTTGTTTGAGTGGTTTCTTCTTTCGAGGGTTCACTGTTTGTGTCCGCAAGTACTTCAAACTTATTTTTTGTCGCAACTTGTGAGGTGTTGTTCTGGATGTGATGGATAATTTTTGTCAGTTTTCGTTTTTTCGTGACAGCCTGCCAAGGGAGTTGCTTCTCATTTAGGGGTTTGTCCTCATTTTTGTCCATTGACTCGTCACTGGTTGTGTCCCAGGAATAATGTGATATTCTGCTTGTTTCATTTATGGTTTGAGGTCCATTGTTTTGTTTGGGGCATTGGTTATGGGGGGGAGTGTTCCTGTGGAGCATAGTCAGGCAGTGGCTATGACGGTCCCACAGTCATTGGGGAAATGTGGGTTGGAGGTGGATACTAAGAGAAATTTGATGGTTGTGGAAACGGGGAATTTTGGGTTTGAGTGGGATATTGGGAGAAGTTGGTGAGTTATGTCGTTGGAGGTTATTGGGATTGCATTTGGTATTGAGGAAGGTTAATGGGTTGAATGGGGAATGAATATTGTATTGTTTGGTTTGGCCCAGGGCCGTTTCCAGTTGGAAATATTATAACTTGCGTGTTAGAATTAGCTGTATCTTCACCACGCTGGTTTATTGTTGACTATTTTAAGTTTACTCCAGACAGTAGTGAACTGTGTTTGCGAACTGTTTATCTAGGAGAATTTTCGTTGCTCTTCAGCCTACAGAGCGACTTGCAGTGCGGTCGATTTCAAGGTAAGTCAAGTGTATTGTGACATGTTGACCCCTACCTCCCCAGCTGCACGTAGCGGTAACGTAACGCTCGCATAATAGGCGAGTAATCACCCCGCATCCTGGCAGCTAAGCAACGCGCAATGCGCGGTGACGTCACGAGAGGAGCCGAAGAGAGCCGAGCGGAGCCGAAGATAGCCGAGCCCCCGCAACCTGGTAACTATGCAATGGGAGTCAACAGCGGTGATGTAACAGGATGACGTGGCACTCATTACGCAACAGGCAAGCACTGCAGTTATATAAGTGAGCTGCACAGTGGCTGCGAGTTAGTTCTACTGTAGCAGTCGGCGACTTCAATTGTACTGTGACAGCCGCCGAGTTATAACGTGGCCATCGCCGAAGATAGTTCCGAGCAAGCCTACGAGAGTGTGTTATCAACAGTTCTCCAGTCAGCGGACTACAGTTGGAGTATAGCAGCCGTCGCGGATAGAAGAACCGGACGTGTGTGTAATTGGGAGCGTGTGATACAGTGATACATAGCTCCCCTACTGTAAACGTGTAGACTACTGAAGACAGAGTGAACTGATTTGCGCATAGGGTTATAAGTCGTGAAACCCCGCAACAGTGTTAACAGATTAATGCGATTAGGGTTATAAAGTGTGAAACCCCGCAACTGTGAGATAAGTAATTGTAGCCGTTACTTGTAGATTGTTAAATAAACCAATTAACCATCTCTACGGCCTATTCAGTAACGCAAACCACGTTACTGTATATTCCGTTTATTGCTTACACACGACTCACCGAGCGATGCACAGACACGTCCGCTCTCTTCAGCGACTAGAAAGCGACTCTGAAAGTACATATAAGAGATATAAAGAACAACAGAGGAAAGTACAAATTTGCCCAGCCTATGTTACACACTACACAAGAATACGAAATAATAGAGAAAGCAATGAAAATTCTACATATAAAGAAATATCATACGTTAGACAGTATAAATGATTCCTCATGTATGAAATCAGCAAAGAGTATATAGAATTAAACGACAAATTTACTGAAATATATATTCCCCTATACAACTTAATAATAACTGCCTATGAAAATATAGGAAAGAAAAAACGACAACCAAACTAATCCATCCCACCATGTCCACACAGACCAATTCCCCTCCCCTCCCTCCCCCTACCAATCTAAACTCAATACCGCTACTCACACCACGGAACCGTTTGCGATCAGACATTTAACGAAGCTGAACATTGAAACACAGGAAAACTCGTAAAATAGTAAGTAAACAATATAACCTAAATACAAAGCAATAAATCATATATATTGTCACGTGTTGGGTGTATGTTACACGACAAATAACTTTACACCGTCTTGTGTATAACGAATTTAATCCACTCGCTCTTACAGTTACACAATTCACAATTACACCACTACTGCCCTCTGTATTATCACACTTACCCCTCCTGCTTCCGCACTGACAACACAGAAAACAGTTACCCGTTAGCTACAACTGTTGCGTAACGTCGTCTTTACAGGCATTGCTGGGGATCGCTGCCGAGAATTGTTTATTGCTGAGTAGTAACAGCGGTGTCCCCTGGTACGTCACTTTGAGAAGTGCTGTTACGTCATGCGGGGGAGGTGGAGGGAGTGTTGACTGGTCTATTACCGTAGCAGCGGCAGTTGCTCCGATGCAGTTACGTCACCGCTTGAGGGGTTGTCCTTCATAGCGCAAATACGTCACAATATTAAATGCAAGCGGAAAGGATAATAGAATGCTATTATATTTTCTATGTATTAATTATTTACAGAAAATACCGAAAATGGAACATCAGATCCAAATAGCGCATCCGCCCCATTGGAGAAATTGAAAAAAGAATAGAATCCAAATTATAGCCAAAGAATTTTCAAAAGTCACTACTTGATATAGTGTCATGATTGCAATAATTAGCGGTAATGTGAAAAAGGATATGGAACGACTCAATGCGAAAACACAGAATATCTAAGTGTATTATTTTATAATATTATAATTTGAAACTTATTCATTTTTGTTTATATTTTTGCTATTCTCTATGATTATTTGTAAGCATTCAGTAAAAAAATAACATATTTAAACACAGTGAAGATTCTGAAATAAAGTTCAATGTATAGAATCAGATAAATTGATAATTGTAATAACAATATATATACATATACTCATGTGAAACGCAATTCAGCAGTTTAAGAAAATTTCTACATTAGCATATATTTGCCCGATGATGTTTTTTAATGAGTCGAAACATGTAGCAAGTTGTACCATAAAGATTAATAAACTCACCATACGCACTTGAAGTGAATGAGAAAAGTTGTGTTGTGATGATAAAATCATTTGGTGTTTACAGTTATGTTCCATTTACATGAGCTGTTCGCGTTAATATCAAAAGAAAGTTTGTGAGTGTCTATGCTCAAAACCTTTTATTTACAATAAATTATTCTCATCCATGTAAGCTAAAATTAAAGTTCTTCCTATGCTTAATTCATTATTCAGCGCATCATTAGGACGCATTGGGGAGTGGAGGTATAGCTCTACCATTCTTGACTCTAGCACCAAATAGAGGTGAGTGGTCAGCTTCACCGCTTTGCCGCTTTACCCGCGAGAAAAATCTCCCGATGCACATTGCATATGATTCTGTGTGAGACCCAGAGCTGATCCAGATTTCATGGAGAAGAGAAAAGCCTTGCCTCTGCCGGGAATCAAATCCCGGCCCTCTAGCCCTGTTATTATTATTATTATTATTATTATTATTATTATTATTATTATTATTGCAGGTATCTGAACATGGCTTGGAATATTTTTCTTGTATTTAATAAAATCAGAAAGCACTTTCAAGATTTTCGTAATCTTCTAAGTAAGTTCCAGAAATATTAATGCATTTTATCACTGTTACGAAGTAATTACAAATAGATAATGACTGATGGGTTTACAGACGACTCTCTTTGACTCTCTCGCTGTCGTTGTATGCCACTCACTATACGCTCATCAAAGGCTCCAGCGGAAACCACAGCCACAGAAAGTAGCTGAAATTTGTTTCCTGGAAAGACTGTGCAATTTTTCTAGCAACAGATGCAGTAGTTAAGCAGCCATGGTGTAGATTTCGGAGGCAGGATTCTTCTCCCTGCAGGCGTTATGGTTGTGCTGTTGTGACTCAGTTTCCAGGGTCCCCGCCGTGAAAGTGAGGGTCACAGCAAGGCTACAGAAGCTTCAACGTAAGCATTTGAACCCAGATCCACCAGTGGGTACAGGTGAAACAAGCCTGATCAGTGTATTTTAAGTGGCTCTTGAAAACGCAGCTTTAATCTGTATTAGCTCACCATCTGAGTGAGAATAGTCACTAAAAGTCGAGGTCTTTCTGCTCTCAAAGTCTGTGAGCTGGTGGTTATGGTGCAAGATAATTAATTCTGTGTCAAAGCCATTTTAGAGCGCTACCTACCTCAATACGTGTAAAGAACATTTACACTGAATTTCCGTTTCCATCAGGAAAGCTTTTATGTTCGCATGAGAGGATTTGCAACGTTTCACGTTTTAGTCCTTTGTTCCCGCTATATTGATCTTGGAGCAGGGTACGTAACCCACCAGCTGCCTCATATTTATTTTCTTGCTCACGTGCCATGAAGAGTAATTGATCACAATGAAACATTGTGCAACTTTGGCTATTATTTTAGAGGACACAATGTAATTAATCACAAGATTCTATACCCGGGTCCTAGGTCCAAGAATTCGTATGCAACGATATTCCGACAGCCATCTGACAGAGAAAGTATTTAGTTTCTTTCTCATTCTCCAGTATTCTTGTCTTATCTTCTTCCGGAATTTGAATTCTTGAAACTACTTTAGTTCTCTGGTGTGAGTACATCTTGCCGTTGCAAGATCGTTACGATCGAATGTGAAGGCGGATGAAGTAACATCGTAGATAACATTGAAACTTGATCAAGACTAGCTTACAAGAAAGGTGTAAGTTTCACCAGCTGAATAAATTTGGAGTGGCCGACAAGATGGGTGGGCAATGCCTTAACTAGAACAACAGAAGAGAAGTAGAGCTGTCAGTATGGTTCTCATTTATTAGAGCACAGGCAGTGTGTCTAAGTCTGGGTCAGATGTATTCAGGCATTTACTTGGCCCAGTAGTGTCTGTGTTTGGTTTGTGACAAGTTGAGTTGTTGAAATAAGCAAAGACCGTTTCATTCTGGCAACTATTCTTGCCCGCAAGGCATATTTTTCCCCCTCGGCACTACAGCCCCAGTGGGCCTAGGCCTACCTCCATGAACTTCTCCGTTCACTTCGTTTTTTCTAGATCTTACACATTCGGTAGGACCCCTTGGGCGGGTGATCAGTTCGTCGCAAGGCCTCTACCTGTACACAAACATAGAAAAACGCACACACACAAACTAAACATCTATGCCCTGAGTGGGATACGAACCCACGATCCCGATTTCCAAGCGAACGAAGACAGTACATGCCTTAGACCGCTCGGCTACAGTGATGGGCTCGCAAGGCATATACCCTCTGTTATTTTTTAAAATAAATTTGCAAATGATTGTCATCTATATAAAAAAATTAAATGTCTGTTTGTTCAGGATCCTAAATCTCCGAAAGTTCTTCACCCATTGCTTCGAAATTTTGATACAACGTTGCATTCGAGTGCGCGCGTGTTTTTAAATACCTATTACATAAATGTCACACCTGTGACAGGTAAAAACATGGTTCTTTTTGAAAAACAGAATTGTAATTTGGAATTCAGAAGAGTCACCCCTATGAAAACGCTAGAACAGACCGTTGCTAGGAAGTAACAATAGCGATACTGTATCGAATATCCACGGTTACGACGAATACACGGAGCGTTCCCACAGAGACAACGCAATAAAAATGGGTCGTTGCGTAGGAATCGCGGAATCAACAAAGCAGCGTTTCCGCGGTTATGACAAAGGCTCATTTGCATAGCAGCGGCCGAGGGTATAAAAGGAGGTTGAATTCATTCCCTCAGTCAGTTCTGGAATAGCTGCCGCTGAAGAAGGTTGGAACCTAGACGCCAAGAGATACAGAAGTATTGGCCGAGAGATTGTGTAACCAGTAACTCTAATACTGCAAGTAGCGATAATTGTAAATTGTGCAAGTGAATTACAATAAAGATTCGCTATAATTAATAAGGCGTAAAGTTATTTGTAGCGTGACATACCCAAACACGCTACATGCAACACGTCACATCCATATCAAATTCTGTCGAATACGCAAGGAAAATTCCAATATGAACATGGATTTCACAGCAGAACTCTGCAACGAAGGGTTCATAATGATTGAAGATTTGTGTTTAGAAATCGCGAACAAAGTTCTCAATCAATTGGGAATGCCATCACCGAATCGATCTGCTGCTGCTTCGTTCAATGTAGAATTGCGTCATGAACAAAATTACAACACGGGTAATCTTTTGTCGTATGTGCAATCAAATATTCATAAGCTAACGTTTGAGCAAAAAGGCATTTACGATCAACTAATGCAAACTGTCAATAACGGGGTTGCAGAATTCTTCTTCTTAGATGCGCCAGGAGGAACTGGTAAAACGTTCCTAATTAGATTGATTCTGGCAGCAATTCGATCCCAAAATGACATAGCCGTAGCTCTTCCGTCGTCCGGAATAGCTGCGACATTGCTACCAAGTGGAAGAACTGCTCATTCCACTTTGAAATTGCCATTGAACATGCAATTCATTGAAACTCCCATGTGCAACATTTCCAAAGGATCAGGCATGGGAAGGGTATTGCAGAAATGCAAACTTATTGTTTGAGATGACTGCACAATGGCGCACAAAAAATCGCTCGAGGCTCTTCATCGATCATTGAAAGATTTGCGTGGAAACATCAGACCATTTGGGAACGCATTAATATTGCTTGCAGGAGATTTCAGGCAAACGTTACCTGTAATTCCTCGATCGACATCAGCGGACGAAATAAATGCTTGCCTGAAATCCTCTACTTTGTGGCGACAAGTAAAGACGTTAAAATTAACTACAAATATGCGTGTCCAGCTGCAAAACGATCCATCAGCTGAGATATTCTCACATCAATTGCTGGAAATTGGGAACGGAAAGGTGCCGGTTGATCTGACCTCAGGACGTCAAAAGAAGAATTGGTTGAAAAAGTATTTCCCAATATTCAAACCAATTATAAGAATGACGATTGGCTGAGTGAACGAGCTATTCTTGCGGCCAAGAACAAAGACGTCTACGAACTTAACAATATCATTCAGTCTAACATTCACTGTGAGGCAGTCACATACAAGTCCGTCGACACTGTTGTGGGAGCAGATGAGGCGGTTACTTATCCAACATAATTTTTTAATTCACTCGATCTGCCACAGCAACGCATGGCCGGGTACAGCTAGTACTATAATAAAATAGAGGCACAGTTAAAAATGTTAGTCTAATAGAGCACGCTAGGCGTATTTGCGGGTATTGCTAATCGTTCTGATTTCCAGTTATTGTCGCTTTGCATCATATTTGATATTATTCGAAGTGAGTTTCTTTTCGAATGTTTCTCAGTATCGTATTCTGGTTATGAGGTAATCTTTATGTAATATCTCTTGTTTGTGAGAAAACCTTAAGGATAAAATCAAAACATTTACAGGATAGAGGAAGATTTGTCGGTGTTTATGCTAGCTTTTCATGGTGAATTGTTCATTGCTAGACAATGGCTCGGTACAAATACTCCCGCGGAAGTGAAAACGGTATTGAATCTTCACGTTCCATAAAACGTTGGAAAGTTCTTGGGTAGCTGCATGACTGGCGGTTTCTCAAGAATGGTTAAGCTCCATAAAGTCAGTTTTGGTTTAAGTGCGTTCAGAGTTGGATTTGCATCCAAGTCTGGATTTTACCCGTTCAGTTTCTTTCCGCCAATAAAATCTTCTTCTTTCTCATGTGGGAGAGAATACAAGTTAAATGAGGGCCGTATTTTTCATAGTAGCTGGCTGCATATCATCGATTTGCGAACTGAATTTTTCGCGGAAGGCTGTCTGCATTGCAGGCCCAGTATACTAGTGAGCTGATATGTACTGCCTCCTTCTTAGTTCCCATGCAGCAATGCTAAGGCATGAGAGCCATATTTCACCCTCCAACATACCGGGTCCTTCTGAAACTCTTATTCGAGGAATGACATATATAATACTAACCTCTGTCATTGTCACAGGTTTTTCTTTAATTCGCTAGTGGGGGTGGAGTCCCGTTGGGTTCACTCGGCACGGCCTATTGTACCTACACCAGGTGATTTTGATGATGGAGAATTTGGTGGAATGAAGATTGGCAAGGGAAACCGAAGTACTCGGAGAAAATCTACTCCAGTGCCACTTTGTCCACCACAAATCCCACTTGACTAGACCCGGGATCGAACCCGGAATGCCCCGGTAGGAAGCCAGCGACTAACCGCTTGAGCTATGGCGCGGCCGTTGTCATTTGTTACATAAAATGCTGGCGTCTCCCATTTTATTACCCTGTTTGTCTGTAGTAAAAAATTCTTTGTTCCAGTTCAAATCCTTGTGATCTAATACCTAAAGCCATCACAAGGCTGGGAGAAGGAGGTAAAAGAAATAGAAAAAATGTGATACATTTTTCGAATTTTTTAAATTCAGTTTCAATGATAATGAAGAATAATTCAGTGTTTGTCCTTTAGAGTGCAGTAATTTTCTTCGTATATAAATTGTGAATTACAGGCTCAAATGACCCTTTATTTTTTCTCTAAAACAAAGAAATAAAATTAAAAACTGTTGGGCACGAAAAACTGTTTTAGTGAAAGAATACATTTCTACGTCTGTCATCATAATTATGCAAATTAAATATTTCTAGTATGTTACCAAGCAACTCTGCTCAGGGAATAATAATTTTCACTTGCATTAAAGAAGTATCAGTTCACATTTCGGACAGGACACGGACTATCCCAACTGAGATGCTTTTCCAGTCCCTCCAGACTCTGACGTAATAATTAACCTACGTAGATAATGACTGCTTCCATTCACATGCCTTCTAATTAATTAGATATTGATACCAGCTCTGACTTACTGACAGCTCCTTCAAATAAAAACAAGTAAGGAATAATTCTGTATAATTGTGTTCATATTCTGGACGCAGATAAGCGCTGGGGAACGCACAATGTACGCCGAGGAGAGGAACGAAAGCTTCTGTCCCTTCGAGATGCATTACTAAAGGAAGAGTGAAGTCGTCCAATTTAAGCTAGTGATTAAATTGGAATATTATGTGTAAAGGGCCCTACACACGCTCCGGTAGACCTGTCAGGTGCGCCTGCACAGGTGCGCCTGCGCAGGTCGACCTGAAAACCCCAGTGCGCCCACACGCTCAGGTACACCTTTCCGATATTACTTCAGTTGCGTGTTTGCTACGGTCGGACATGGCATCTACAGATGACGATGTTCTAGCTGTATTTGGCTTATTATTAGCTACAAATTCTTTCAAACCGAAAAGTAAGCGTCAAACCTGGTGCAAAGAGTGGTTGATGAAAAGAAACTTTTATTCACATGTGAATCTGTTACGTGAATTGAAGTTGGTCCCTAAAGATTGGCACAATTATTTGCGCATGAATGAAGAAACTTATTTACAGCTCCTGTCATTAGTTGCCCCATTAATTAAAATAGAAAGATACCGTTCTGAGGATGGCCATTTCTCCACACGCTCCGGTTTGCCTGGTTCAGGTACAAAACTGCACAGGTCGTCTAATGATTTTTCGAATATGTTCCGGCGGACTGTTCAGGTCACAATAACTGCGACGTTTTATCATCCACACGCTCCGGTCGACCTGCGCAGGCGCAGAGCGTGTGTAGGGCCCTTAAGACTTGGTGTAAGCGGCGTATAAACAACTGACACCTATATCCCTGCGGCACGGAATAGTGGTGCCATAGTGTCAGTTGTTACGTGAAACCAATATAAATATATAAATTATGAGCAAAGGATGCCGCTTATCGTTTGAAATATTACACTTCGCAGCTGCAGTCCAGCGAGGTCTCAGGAATCGTTGGGAATATCGCTGGACAAGCGGCTTCGAAGATATAATTGTAAGAGGGTATTGGAGGATTCAAAGTTGTAACACCCGCCTTCCGTTTGAATGATCGAATCAGAAGCGATGATGGAATATATCTGCGAGGGTGGGAGAATTAATGTCCCCAAACTCAAGGATATAGTCCGAGCTTGAATGGGGGACTTCTAATTTGGTGATTCAGACGGATAGACGTGTTCTGCAAATAATATATTAAACCAGTAAGCAATTGTAATGTGTGCAGTCGTAATATCATTACCCTTTGTCTCATAATCCAAGACCCGTAAACGATCCTGAGGAAGACTTTCATTGCCACCGGAACCCAACCAACATCAGAAACTAAAGGGCATTAGAGCGGTTGCAAGAGTGAACCGACATACTTGTACGTAAAGTGGCTGTTCAAGTTCCAAAACAAGTAAACGAATTAGTAGTCAAGGTTTCATACATACTCTACATCGTTTCCATTTTTGACCAATAGAGTTCAGACACAGGATACAATTCAACGTTAGCTGAAATAATTTAATTACTATTCTCGTGGTTAAAGCTTTCCGTTTGATAGCGGATCACGTAAACACATTACCCGCAAACGTCCACAGAATTCACCGTCACAAACATCAGTTTTCTGGGAACTGGTCTTCCAGGAACAGGATGAACACGCCACTTACAGAACACGTTCTTTCAGCAGGTCTGGCGAGGCAGCAAGCAGACTTCCTCGGAATTACCGTGTCTGATTTCATTCAGGAAGCCGGCATAGCTCTCCGGTTTAGCGACTGTGCTGGAGACTGAACAGCCGAGGAATCAGAGTTGTATACCGGGCAGGGGCAACAGATTTGTACCTTCATTACTCGAGAGACCAAAATCCAGCCTTATATGTAAAGAGAGTAAGAGTCCTCTTTCCTGGGATAAAGCGGCCGAGGCGTGATGCCGGTCACGAACCTCATTCTAGTGTTGAGGTAAAGAACGTGTGGGACTACACCCTAACTCCGTCATATATCTTCATATTGTGGTGTCATTTTAAGCACAGGACAACATTATCTTTATATGCTTTTCTGAAAAACCCATGTTCCATCATATTATGATATCAAATTGTATTTAATATGAGTATCAGGAATTAGAATAAATTGCGCACGGGTTTAGATCCCCAGACGGAGTTTTCTCTTTGCAACCACATCCAGACTACCCAACAGATTGATCTGGCAATCAGCTGTCTGTAATTTTATAACGGAGATCTTCGGTTCAAATCTCTGCAGGGATATTTGATATCCCGACTGGGGTTCTTCGTAGTTTTCCTCAGATCTCACAGGCAACTTTCGGAATATTACTTTGTATAGGCAACCACCATTTTTGTAAATAATTTCTGGGTCACCATTCATTAATCTTCTTAGCATTCAGCCCTTTGTTGAATAGGTACTGACAGCGCCATAAAATAATCCTTACCATTCAACACTTTGTTGAATAGGTACTGAAAGCGCCATAAAACAATGCACACACATGCAGACCGGTTCTGAGAACCTCGGAGTCTCTACTTCAGCTGATACCAGAAGATCTTACCAAGGGGCAACATTATTGGATTGTAAAGCTGATCACTCTCACAGGGTACTTGAAGCCCTACCTCCTCTCTCCTGTATAGCTTTGAAAAGTGATGATTAGTCATATCGAAGATACTTTTTAAAATAATATTTTGAAATTTGAGGTTCTCGTAGCGATACATAACAAATTGCGGTTTCCTTGGCTGTGACGCCATGTCGTTTGGTAGAAAGTAGAAGTAGAATGAATCTACTGCCTCTTCCATCAATGTAGGAAAATGATAAACCAAGAAGATTCGGAAGACCTGCTCTCTTCATCTTCAAGCTGAATACTTTACTCGCGCTGACATTTCTTGTCTCCATCCTCAGGATAGAAGGTACCGTACCTAATTACATGGTGTCACAACCTACAAAACCATAATTTTGATAAGATTTATATTCCTTATTTTTTATTTAACAAGACCTCGCTTGTCTTTGTGCCATACAATACAGAGTACATACAGCAAATTTCATCTTTAAAATCTTTCAAAACTGTTAACTGATTACCAGTGTGGCAGGAAAATAGAATACGTATAAGTGACTTAATATTACCATTAATAACAGTGCTGAAGAATATTTCACGAAGTGTCCCATGTTAACTGTACCTGACAGGATAACACATCTTGGACAATTTGGTTGCCATTTCTACAGTGCTGCTTGGGGCTGTGGATTTTCTTTTCGGTTGTATTAAGATGATGTTAGTGCCTAGACTATATAGTAACTGCGAATAGAGGGATGACATATGAATTGGAAGAAGATTTGGAAGGAAGCGATTGTAGCCTAATCAAAAAGCTTTTTCAGAATATGTCTATATATGCTGAGGAAAACGATGAAGACCCCAACTCAGTATCACCGAGGTTCTGACCGAGATTTGAACGGACGACCGTCCGTAGATCGTTACCGCTAGAGCGAGAAGCTGCATTTCAAATATGCAGTAGTCATTAGAAGTGTTATTGAAAACAGTGTTGTTTTCTGTGAATTATAATTCACAGAACCTTATTTTCTTGAAACTATATTTAAAAGAAATCTTCAAAATTCGGAAAGTTATGGGATCTCTGTGAGCTCTTCAGGAGCCGGAAAGCCCACAAACACAGATGTTATAAAAATTGTAATGACTTTTTCTGAATTATGACTGACTTGTGTATCAAAACTCTCAATACACGTGTTTACGACAGTAGTTTGTTGTACTATGAAATATAAAGTGTGAGACAGTGTGGTCTGGGCTACAGTTACCGAATGTTTGCATTGAGGTAATTCATGTATAAATTGTCTTGAATTTCTTGTGCTGGGGATATAAACACGTTGTTTACAAAGGAGCTCAAGAGTACAGGCTTCACACTACTCTTTATACTCACTCAGCCATCCTCCTCAAGAAGCCACTAGTTGTTCATGTAATAATTAACCCTTTGAATCCCAGTCTTTCGTATATGTACCAGCTGCTTGTACACACTAGAACGCTTCATTCTGCCCTCAGAATATGTTAATATTATCACGTGTAGGGGGGTACGCGTGACTTACAAGATGTGTTTTAGATTGGATGGTTGGATTTATTGCGACTTATATATTCACATGAATCAGGACTACAAGCAGTACAGCGCTATCGCTATTCAACACACTGTTACATACGCACTGGGGTTCTCAGCCTTCACTAGTCGTATCCTGACAACGGATTTATCACAGTCTCACTGTCAATTCAAATCACACATGAAGTCTTCTTTTCACAGCCTAATTCCTCTCTTGCCATTTTTCTGCAACTGTCATTTCCGAAGACTCGAATCAATTCAATCCCTCTGGTCCCAGGCTCATACCCTGGCAGGCTGGCGTCTCGAAAATCGAGTCTCCACACTATACTGCTCAATTGAATTCTTCCTTATAACCAGTTTGCACGAAACTCACGGAAAACGGACTCTTCTATTGTCCCGTGTGGTTTTAGGCATTTTTACTGCACCAATGAATAGCAACGGCCGTGGCGCGGACCACAGTAAACAGCCTCCCTATTGTTGAGGTGTGTTTACCACTGACACGTGTTTACCGAGACGTTGCCTAACAATGGATATACACGTCAGAATATGTTTCTAATTGTTTTCAGAGTAAACAGCAAATTTTACCCTGAAGAGAATTAACCGGTTGGTCTTTGTAGTGGAAACGGAATGTGCTTCCCGTGAGGTACGACCTGAAGGTTTATGTATTTTTTAGATATTTATAGTAAGAAAAACCCGATCTTGGGCCCCAGATGGAACATGGCGCCAAGACTGACTCGCCCACTGACCGTCGGTCGTAACGTGATTTTGACTTTGACTTAATTCAGTGTTTAAACGGTAAATAACAGACCCGCCCTCTCGTCAGAGAAGACGCGCCACACCGATAAAACCGCAACTGTCTGAGCAAAAAAAAATCTGGTCTTCTTTCCCAGGTGGGCCTTCACACCAAAATTGACTGACCGCCTGGCCGTCGGCCGTGACGTGACTGTGACGTGTTAGAAGCTTTCTTCTTTATTTCTCTTAACGATACGCCCTATCAGACACTCTCGAGAGCAGCCTTTAGTTAAATCCCATACATTCTAATGAACTTCTCATTATGTCTTTCAGATGTAGAGGACACACATTGCCGCGTATTTAGGGGACTGGCGAATAGGATTTATTGACCACTTGCATACACCACATTGCGATCGTTCATTTCACTGACACACACAAACTAGTATCCTCAGTATATTACTGTCTCTACTAGCCGTTTCCAGACAACATATTTAACACAGTGGAGATTCATCAGATTTTGTGGTCACGGCGTTGCCCTTTGGTTAACACTCTATACCTTAAGATATAGCGCCATCTTCTCAACCTCCCTTGCAGGGCCCAACTCTCGACTAACAGCTCACTTGTAACTTCGGAACTCAACTGCCGAATGTCAATCGGATTCTTCTTTATGACCACTTTGCAGGTACCGAAGGGAAAACATAATTCCCCAAAAATTATCTGTTGTTATTTGCGTATCTGTTTCAGCGGTCACTTTTTATTGAGCCGTTGCTTAGCAATGGACGTCTCCTCTGGCTCAACTATTCCGACCTTCAGGCGTCATGTCACAATATCTTTTTATATCTTTATAGACTGAATTCTTTTTAAATAATGTATACAAATTCAGTTCTTACCTCATAGGAAACGCATTACTGCTCCGTTACAGAGATCAACTGGTGAATGCCATTTTGGAAAGCAAAAGCTACCTGTTGTGAGAGCCATACGAAACACACGAGTACGTTATAGGAAGAATGCAGAGTTTAGTGCTGTAGCGTTTGTTGTGCAACCACACACATATGATCTTGATTTCGGCTGATCTAATTCCGCAGTTTTCACTTGTACACCATTGCATTATTCTCTGCTTCATCATCCAGAAATGAAGGGGGGGCTCGGTGTTGATCGGGAGAGCTTTGAAACTTAGTTCTAGATGTTTCATAATGTGCGGTTCCATCCTTCTTTTATTTTGGGGTGGGGGTATTGAACTGCTACGAAGTAGAATGAAAACCACTCTACAAATCTACGTAAGAAATTGTACCGAATTCCGTGAAGTAGTTTTGAAGATTATGCAGAGAGCGTCCACATACGATCTGTCAACTATGATTTATTCTGCAACTGTATACAAAAAGAAACATAAAGAAGTTAGTGAATGTCCGCAGAGCGGAACAATTCTCACTCTTTCGTATTTATTTATGCTGAATACCTCACGGCTCTCAGGAAACTGTATTACTAGACATACATCTCGCTGCAATTAATATTTAGAGGGCTAAAATTGAGATGGGTCCAGGATCGCATTACCTTCTTATAAACTACTCGTTACTTTTCGCGTGATTTTCAAGAAAACTTGTATATGTTTACATATTTTAGAAAATCCCTCAATATAAAATTTCATAAAATCCGTGAAGCAGTTCTCGAATTGTGAAATTAGGCCGAACGGACAAACAAACGTACAGTAATGCAGAGGATATGGCGAATTATTAGGCACAGTCTTACAAACTGTCCTTACGAGCACGCCAAGAACGTGCGAAATTCTCTAAGGATATCCTCTACATTGAGGATAGCTTACGAAGTTCTATAGGGGGAAGTCGACAGAGACATTTCCTAGCCAATTGATTGGCTGTAAATGCTGTAATAACTGCACTGATAGGCCGAGCCAGAGCTCAAGTGGTTAGTCGCTGGCTTCCCACCGCGGCGGCCCGGCTTCGAGTCCGGGTCTGTTCAAGTGTGATTTGTGGTGGACAAAGTGGCACCAGGGCAGGTTTTAGCCGAGTACTTCAGTTTCCCCTGCCAATATTCATTCCACCAAATTCTCCATCATCATAATCAACCGGGGCAGGTACAATAGGCCAGTCAATGGCTGACGTGCGGCATGGACCCAGCTGGACTGCACCACAAACTATGCGAATTAAAAAAACTGCATTGATCATTCAGTGCACAATACTGTTGGTGATGACGGTCTAACGAAATGAACAGGAAAGGAAGCGACATTGACTTGCACCAAAACACTATTCCAGCATTCTGCTGGAAGCACTGAGGAAAGTCACAGGGTAATATAACTCTGATAGCCAGCGCCCAGGCAGGGTTACCGATTACAAACCCACCGAAACAGGTCGGCAGCTTTATTGGTTTAATGAGATACTTGATGAGAACTGAACAGTTATTTTCAATTATTTATTCCCTTCAAGCGATTGCTGAATACTATCAGAATTAAATGTTACTGGCTTCTTTCCAGTTCTGTAAGACATCACAAAATTTTCTGTTTCTCTCGCCACAAAGAATTTGTTGCCTTATAGTAGAAAGTGGCTCTAAATATGAGGTCACGTCACATTTGAATTACAGTTCTCCCCTCAAGGCCGTTCCATTTTTCAGCTACTTCCCGCGTAGGAGCTAAAAAAGCAATTTTCTGAACAACTGGAAGCCCATTTCCTGGCTGCAACTACTACACCATGCACTACTCTGGTGCATTTTTGCCTCTGCTTCGTGCAGAACTTAATTTACTCTCTCAGGTGAACTCCGTGCTGAAACAGGAATAGAGAGAGAGAGAGACTCCCCGATATATTCATGATGTATCACGAGGAAGATAAACCATTGAACCTAGAAGTTCTTGATAATATTATATAACCATTTAGTCCCTAAGTGTAGAAACAGTCTCTCAGTAACTAAGGGCAGTCGCTTATTGTTCTTATTAGTACTCGTATGTGTTTTAACTTCAAATAGGGTTTTAACCGGTGCCAGTGGCGCTACAATAAGACACAACACACAAATATCACACAAAATAACACACCAGGCTCAAACAAAACACAGCACACAAAACTACACAAACAATAAATGAAAACTACATACAATGAATACAATTACAACTACAATTATATAAATCACTATTAATAAAAAATAAAGCATGCTGTACATTAAGAGTTAAGAGGAGATTGAACTCGGGTAATGCTTGCTACCATTCAGTCCAGAACCTTTTGTCTTCTCGTCTGTTGTCCAAAAACATAAAAATTAGATATACAAAACTATAATTTTGCCTGTGGTTCTGTATGGGTGTGAAACTTGGTCTATGACATTAAGGGAGGAACATAGACTGAGGGTGTATGAGAACGGTGTTGAGGAGAATATTTGGACCGGAGTGAGATGAAGTGACACGAGGTTGGATAAAACTGCATAATGAGGAGCTTCATAACTTGTACTCTTCTCCAAGTATAATTAGAATGATCAAGTCAAGGAGGATGAAGTGGGCAAGTCATGTAGCACGAATGGGGGAGACGAGGAATGCGTATGGGATATTGGTGGGAAAGCCAGAAGGAAAGAGACCACTGGGAAGACCAAGGGATAGGTGGGTGGACAATATTAGAATGAATCTTAGAGAGATAGGATGGGATGGTATGGTATGGATTGGATAGATCTATCTCACGATAAGGACCAGTGGAGGGCTCTTGTGAACACGGTAATGGACCTTCGGGTTCCATAAAATGCTGGGAAATTCTTGAGTAGCTGCAGAATTGGCAGATCCTCCCGAAGGGCTGAGCTCCATGAGTAAGTAAGTAAGTACATTAACAGTATACAGTAACACTACTGGAACACATAATGTCATGAACCGATGCACTCATATTTCATAATGGCCTTCCATTCAATCCATTTCACTATATATACCCACCCTTCACACCCTCACCACAGTTTACTTCCCTTCCCTTACCTTCCTTTCCCTTCCTTTCACTTCACTTCACTTTACTGCATTTTCGGATGATTTCTCCCACACCTTCACATCACTTGATTTATTACTTTCCTAACCCTTTTCCTAAAATTACTTCGTTTACAAGAGAGAACCCCTAAAGCATCTGCAGGCAGTCGGTTCCAGAGCTGGATGGTCCTATTTACAAAGGAATATTTTCCGATATATCTTCTGTTTTCTGTTCCTAATTTCCCTATCATGATCGCCCCTGCTCAGACAGCATGGCCTTTATAATCAATCACCTATAACCTTCCAAGCGCATATGCCCTCCAAGTGAGCACATATGCGAGCTATCTTTCGCTCTGTGTCAAGTTTTCCCAGTTCTAATCATTTCTATGGTGTGGAAAATTTGGCCGCTGTTTTGCACCCAGTCTAGTGCATTTATCTGTCCCTTTCCTATAAGGATCCCAGCACGCCGCCCCATGTTCAAGAATCGACGCACTAGTGATGTGTAGGCTGAACTTTCAGTGTTACTATTTCCCTTTTAATAATACATACTATAAAATGAAGTGCCTTCCAAGCTTTCTTCACCGTGCAATTACCGTGATCAGCCCAACTTAAATTGCTGTGTACAATTATTCTCAAGTATTTACAACTGCTCGCTTCTGTAATAATTGTATCCCGCAATGAAAAATGTAGTGGTTCCGTCACTTGAGCACCCTTGAAACAAACTGCCTTGCTTTCAGCTGGATTAATTATCGTCGCATTTTCAACCGCCCACTCCCCCAACCTCTTTATATCTATCCGCAAATTTTCCATATATTTATTATTAATAGTTTTCCTATATATTTGACAGACATCTGCGAAAAGTCTAACAGTTGACTCAGTATCCCTCCAAATATCATTTACGTACGCGAGGAACAGCAGTGGACCCAGTGCACTTCCTTGCGGCACTCCTGACGGTACTCTGACTTACTCCGGTAACTGCCCTCCTACTGTAACTCTCTGTGTACGTAAGCGAGGAACAGTAGTGGACCCAGTGCACTTCCTTGCGGCACTCCTGACGGTACTGAATTCCTCCGGTAATTACCCTCCTACTGTAACTCTCTGTGTACGTATGCGAGGAACAGCAGTGGACCCAGTGCACTTCCTTGCGGTACTCCTGACGTTACTCTGACTTCCTCCGGTAATTGCCCTTCTACTGTAACTTTCTGTGTACGTATGCGAGGAACAGCAATGGACCCAGTGCACTTCCTCGCGGCACTCCTGACGGTATTCTTACTTCCTCCCGTAATTACCCTCCTACTCTAACTCTCTGTGTACGTACGCGAGGAACAGCAGTGGACCCAGTGCACTTCCTTGCGGCACTCCTGACGGTACTCTGACTTCCTCCGGTAATTATCCTCTACTGTAACTCTCTGTGTACGTACCCGAGGAACAGCGGTGGACCCAGTGCACTTCCTTGCTGTACACCTGACTTCTTCCGGTAATTACCCTCCTACTGTAACTCTCTGTGTACGTACGTGAGGAACAGTAGTGGACCCAGTCCACTTCCTTGCGGCCCTCCTGACGTTACTCTGACTTACTCCGGTAATTACCCTCCTACTGTAACTCTCTGTGTACGTACGCGAGGAACAGCAGTGGACCCAGTGCACTTCCTTGCGGCACTCCTGACGGTACTCTGACTTCCTCCGGTAATTGGCCTCCTACTCTAACTCCCTATGCAAGGCCTAAAAGGAATTCTCTTACCCATACTACTATCCTCGAGTCCACTCCTGAGTCCGTAATTTCCGTAAGTAGCCCATCATGGGGCACTAGAATGAAAACCTTCGCAAAATCTATAACTATAACGTCCATCCTACCTCCGTTACCCCGTCAGTCTGCAATGTCCTGGTAAACCGTGATTACTTGACTTTCATATGAATATCCAGTCCTCAATCCATGTTGACCCTAGAATAACCAATCCCGTATATCCCAGATTTTCTTCAGGTACGAAGCAATAAAGTGTTCTATTTGTTTGCAGACCACTGATGTTAAAGTGACAGGTCTGTAATTTGAGACCAGCGATCGGTCACCCATTCTAAAAAGGCCTACTGATATGTTTTACTTATTGCTGCTAACTTTCTCCTAATGATTTTATGCTAATGGCGAAAGGCTCATTGAGTTAGCGCCCTATATTTGCGGGATGCTACCCTCACAGCTAAATATCGAAGAATAATAGAAATTAAGGGAATTAGTCTCTTCTACTGTATCAGTAATGACCTGTCCCTTACCATCTTTGATCACAGGAAATTTTTCCCTACCGTATTTACGTATTTTTACGTACTTGCAAACCTCAGTCCAGCACTTACCTTCGTTTTTTAGCATGTACTTTAAAAATTTATCCTATTCATTTTTTGGAGAATATAATCTGTTTTGATAGTCATTTCAGTTCCTCTTGGTACTGGACTAGTTCAACTTGAGGTCGACAGTAACTTCCTTCCAATTCTGCTTGTAACATTACCCCGAAATATCACTGATCCCCTGTGCTATACTGCGATAGGTGAACGAACTTTCCTTCCGGACTCAATAAACATCCAGCAATTCATCTCCTCTGGTGGGAGTGTCTACTGCCTGCGTGTACCCATTTTCCCATACCAATCTATTTACAAATGCCTTACTTCCGCTCGTGCATTCCGCTGCACTGCTATCATCTCGAAATGATTGTCCACACATAGTTCCGCGCGCGCAATGTAATTTTTTACACAAATGAACACTTCATCACCTCGAGTATTCCTGAGTCTGCTGGAAGTTGGGTAATCATTCCGAAATACTTCAGCATTGCTAATTTCTTCTGTAAGTCATGACTCCGTAACTATTATAACATCGGGATTATATGTGTCAACTAAATTCTAAAAATCCAAACAATTATTAAGTATACTCCTACAATTGGCCTGCAGCAAAACCAGCGAATTGCCCTCTGCCCTCCTTCTCCCTCATCACTTGCCACCTCTTCTATCCTCGTCTGCCAGACTAGCTCTGGCTGTTCTGTGGTAATCGTCTTCCGCGTCCCTTCAGGTGTTCTTCATTGTTAGTACCCAACAACAGCCATCCTTTGAATTCTGTCCTCCGCCACCGAAGCCACAAACCCTAGAATACATCCGGCTTAGTCTTCTCGCTCCACTTCAGTCAGTGTGCTGTCCATCCACACCGAAGTCCAAGTTCTCAATCCAACTGTTCGGATCTACAATTGTAAGGCCCAAAGTCTTTCCTATCCAGTCTTACCTGCTGTTTAATGCTCTGACACGTTTGTGCGCCACTCAGAACTAAGCTGGACTTAGGTTAATGTTGCTCGCGGAAATAATCGCTGTTTCTCGTAAAATAATATGTGCAAACCGGAAAAACATATCCTGTGAACAGAATTCAGAGTATTTAATGTTAAAGCAGAAGCCACTGTATCTGGCTAAAAATGTTGATCTTTCTTAGCGTCACTGCACATGCAACAGAAATTTCACTTGACTCATTACACTGGCTAAAATCAACCGACTAATTCTGATGGCAGTAGAAACTGAAGTTTCCAATTGTTATAGAGAAAAGCTACCTGTACAGTTTCAAACCAAACACCCTTGAAGTACTGTGAAATATGTGGGGTTCCGTGGCTAATAATAATAGGTTCTGGATTTGATGATTGGATTTATTGACTTCTATTATAGTACGATTTAGTACAACTCCCAATTAGTGACTGCCTAAGACTCGCTCCATTCCTTACTGCACTATGACTGTCACTCTTCTACCGTGACTGGCTTGGTTCTGATTTACGAATCAGTCACTTCTTCAGCTTCCTTTGTCCGCTGGTTAACACGCCACAGTCAAACACTCAACTTCTGAATTTTCTTTCGACTGAATCATTGAAATCTCTTATGAATGTCGAATGATTGAACTCTCCTGAAGTGAACTAACTTCAGGCAAACCGAATATAAGTCACAATGTCTCTCAATTCCTCTTACTGCTTACTGAAGCTTTGCCCAGTAATAGATTATTCCACGGATTCGTTGCAGCGGGAACATGCTTAACAAACCGTTGCGTAACAATGATCATATTCATATTCATATCATATTTATCCAGTAAGATGAGAGAAAATTTTAATGATCAACAGATGAAACTGCAGTAATATTGTCGCGTATCGGGGGTATATCGCGACAAATAACTTCTCGATGTATTCGATGTAGCGACTTTTATTTCACACTCGCTCTTACAATCACCCAAATTACAGATTTCCGATTACTGCTATCTGCAGTATCACAATTAGTACACTCCAAATGCCACAATACAACTGACTGGCTGACTTTACGTCTCGACTCGGCGACTGTTACTTTATAACTCTGCGGTAGCCACACTAGAACTGACTGTGAATAGCCTTCGCTGCTCCCTATGTAGCCTCGATCGGACAATACGGGAAAACGGCCACGTAATAGGCACCCTTGTTGCTAGCCACGCTGTGTTGCTATGTAACGCTAGCGGAGGT
>NW_019723917.1:1115889-1133902 GCF_002891405.2 Cryptotermes secundus | reverse complement strand
TATAACTCTGCGGTAGCCACACTAGAACTGACTGTGAATAGCCTTCGCTGCTCCCTATGTAGCCTCGATCGGACAATACGGGAAAACGGCCACGTAATAGGCACCCTTGTTGCTAGCCACGCTGTGTTGCTATGTAACGCTAGCGGAGGTCACCGTTGTTACTATCGTAACGTCGCCGCTGTTGATTCGCGTTGCCTAGCGACCGCGATATCCCTCGGTGACGTCACCGCGGAGGGGGGTGGCGGGGCGGGAACTTGCCTATTACCGTAGTAACGCGAGCGTTACGTTATCGCCACGTACCGCTGGGGCGGTAGGGGTCAACATGTCACAATATTTTACTTTTTGCGTTTTTGTACTGAAGGCGGGTAGACAAACTATTCCGGACCGAAAGGTAGCAGACAGCCTCAAAATACTGTCTGCTCTTATCTACGTTGCGAACTTGCTCTAACGTTTGAGTCTTGCTAAATTTTGGGAGGATTTATTAAATACGTTTATACGTATAGTTTTCGCGTGCATTCTGGCGACAAATTTATTTTTTGTTCTCTGTCTTCTCTTCCATGGTAAAATGTATGATAATATCATTTGCTGGCAATAAATTTCGTATGTTGGTATACTATTAGCCTGGAGAACTTGTTGGCTATGTAATGATGATATGCACATTTGGTACTCCACTTATTTGTGCATCCATATATATATATATATATATATACAAAGCACAATAGACCACTTTAGGTCGCGGTGCAAGGGCCAAGAAAGCCCACCCCTTATATTTCCATATTTATATATTGTAACATGTTAAGGTGACTGAGACGCGGCTCGGATTGATAATTGATTTTATTAACAACCTACAGTTCGTAATTACATTTAATTATAACACTCTTGCTGATTTATACAATTTCTATCCATCCACACTTATCTCTTCAGTCTGTCTCCACTAGTATTCTCAGATGTAAAGCACAGGAAATAAATCAAACACTCCAAAAACCATTGCGCTGTAGCACACATAAAGTCTTCAAATCACACGACAAGACTTCACATGCCGCCCTCCTGTACTCTCCTGTACTCCTTCTTTCACTTCTTTCCTCAGCTTACGACTGACGTGAATGTCGTTTCATTCACTTAACTGAATTTGCTAGTCAAAGTCAAAATCGAAGTCACATTGCGACTGACGGTCAGTCAATCAACAAGTCTTGGTATCGAGCCTCATGAGCAGATATTTATTACTTTTTGACAGTTACGGTCTTGTTTTTGTGGGGCGCCCTCTCTGACTCGCGTGTAGGCCTGTCTGTTTTATATGCTGCTGGTCCTCGCCAGCGTAGTATTTCTCGGGTCCGAATCCCTTGGAACTTGTGACCATATTTTACTCTCTCAGATTTGGGACTTTCCTCTTCGTCGCCTCCTACGACTCGCAGGGTCAGCATCAACATCACTAGCACGACGGCCCTTTGTGAGCACTGGCCTTCCTCAGGATTGCTCGCCATTCTTTTCCATTCGAGCTACAGTCCTCCAATTCTTTACACAAAAAATTCTTATGTCCGGCCACACACATTCTTCCCACCTCAATCTTGGTCTTCCCACTTTCCTATTTCCTTCTGGTCTAGTATTAAATATTTTCTTAATCTTTCTATTTTCGCTGGCACGTATTGTGTGTGCAGCCCATTCAAGCCTTTTCACCTTTATAAATCCAATAATATCTGGTTCGTTAAATAGTTTGTATAGCTCATGGTTATACCTCTTCCTCCATATTCCATTTTCTTCCACTGGTCCAAACATATATCTAAGGATCCTCCTTTCAAATATACTTAACAGTCTTTCATCCGATCTTGATAGTGGACAGGTCTCAGAGGCATAAGATAGCACCGACCTTATAAGTACTTTATACTTAATGCTATATTGAACAAAAGGCAGGCTAGGGAATCCTCTTGTCGAACTCCATTTCTAGTTATTATAGGGCTGGACAACATATTCTGAATCTTAATTTGGCATTGGGTCTTTCTCATACTGGCTCTGACTAAGGCGATTAAATTTCGTGGAATGTGCATCTCTTCCATTGCCAGGAAAACCCTATCTCCAGCTATAGAGTCATAGGCTGATCGGAAGTCAAAGAAAAGATTACGTGTTTCAATTTGGGATTCATTATACTTTTCAAGGACTTGGCGAATAGTGAAAATCTGATCGTTTGTTCATCTTCCTTGACGAAACCCACATTGGTAATCCCCAATTATGCCTTCCACAAAGGGAGAGAGTCTGTTAAATAGAAAGATGGAAAATATTTTATATGCTATGCACAACAAACTAATTCCTCTATTGTTAGAGCACGCCATGACATTGCTTTTCTTATGGATGGGGCATACAGTACTTAGGTTCCATTTCTCTGGGATTATTTCAGTTATCCATATCTTAACTATTTGCTGATGTAAGTGCTTAGCATATTCTGGGCCTGCAAATTTCACTAATTCTGCTGTGATGAGATCCATTCCTGGAGCTTTTTTTTCAATTTTTTAATAGCTTGTTCTACTTCTGTATGGTCGGCGTTGGCTCTTCAGCCTCAAAATTTCCTTGATTCTGGTCTATGGTCATACCTTCCACTCGTTCAGAGGCGTTACTATTTAATAATTCCTCAAAATATTGCGCCCATCTTTCCAATATTGCTTCATCGCTACTCAATATTGTGTCTTCTTTATCTCTACATAAGGTTGTTCTAGGTTGAAAGTCTTTTCGATTCTTGTTTAGTTTTTGATAAAATGCTCCAATTAATTTGAACGTCGTAAATGCTCCAGTTCAATCGGTTCTTGCTTATCACATTCCCTTTTCTTCTTTTTATGCAGTCTTTTTTCTTCACTTCTGGCTTCACGGTATTCTTCCAAGGCCCCTGGAGTATGGTTCCTTTTCAGCATTCTCTTATATGCCTCTTCTTTTTTTATTTGTCACCTGTTCCCACTCTCCATCAAACCAATTCTTATACTTTATCCTTTCCATTCTTCCTAAGACTGCACCAGCATCATTTATAATAATATCTCTGAGGTCCCTCCAAGCTTCACTGACATCCTCACTATCAGAGAGACTGCCAGGCATTCATTATTAATCCAGTACATCTGGTTGCAACTCCTTGTTCCACCAATTTTCCACAATTCAATTTCTTAGCCTGGGATCCATGTATCTGCCTTGCATTAGACATTTGACTTCTAATCTTTGATATTATTAAGTAATGATCAGAGTCAATATTGGCCCCCTTGTAGCTCCTGACATCCATCAAGTCAGAACAATGTCTTACATCTATTAGGATATGATCAATTTGGTTAAACACATTTGCATCAGGTGATTTCCAGGTTCGTTTATGTATATCCTTGTGATTCCCTCATTTCCATGACTCCTTTACCCAACCACCTAAGTTCTTGTATAGCAGTGATATCTAGTTTATCGCTATCGGTTGTTCAAGTAGCATTTTCAGTGCTCCGGCTCTGTAAAGAGCTGATACATTCCAAGATCCAATTCTCAAATCCTTTAAACATTTTCCAGGTCATCTTCAATAGGTCCGTCCGGCTACTCATTCCTCGGATTTCTGAACAATTAGTTTTTACGGTGTGAGGTTGTGTGCCTCACGTCCAACCCCCAACCTGGAGGACTAGGCTATCCTTCTCTCTCTGGCTCCTACCCCTCTACCTGACGGGCATGGATGCCCTTACCAGTAGCTACGCTACCGCAGGCATAGCTCTCAGGGTCTCTGGAGTTCTCAAAGCCCACACCACAATAAGGTGGATATACCATTGGTGGGGCTCGCAGGGTCAAGGTAGAGGTATTCGATCCCGCCTTGTCAAAGTCAAAGTCACATTGCGACTGACGGTCAGGCAGTCAGTAAATCTTGGTGTCGCACCCCACCTGGGGCTCATGACAAGATATTTATTATTCTTTGACAGTTACGGTCTTGTTTATGTGGGGCGCCCTGTCTGACGAGAGGACTGGTCTGTCTTTTGTATATGCTGCTGGCTCTTGCCAGCGCAGACTTTCTCGGGTCCGAGTCCCTTTGGATCTGTGTTAATATTTGACTGTCTCAGATTTGAGACGTTCCTTTTTGTCGCCTCCTACGACTCGCAGGGTCACGATGGAGGTATTTGCCCCCGCCTCCACACGGGTTACCAACTCTGTCGATCCCGCCTTGTTATATTCGAAACTGTCGTTATATAGCTTCCGAACCGACCACTCAGAAAACAGCCTATAATTCTGGAATATGTTTACCGAGCGATTGCATAGCAATGGTCACGGCGCCGACTGCATAGAAAAGGCCGCAATGTTGCTTTGCGTGTACTTGATAACGAGGTGTTCAACGGTCAGTTATCTTACAACGATGTTGCCATCAACCTTACAATATGTATATATATATATATATATACAATCTGAGTGATTCTTATAGCCTTAATAAATAATTAATATTAAAATCAATAATTGTAATTTTAAACATTAATTCTGTCATGGTCTTTCAAAATTTAACGAGAGAATTTGACAATTCCTATCTATAGCCATAGGTCTCACAGACATTTTTGGACACTCAGAAATTACGATGTAGGAAGGTGGAAAGTTTTGGAAACATAGCTGCATAGTAAAACGTAACAACAGACCCAGTAGCCTCGCAACATCTCCTCGGCAATGGTCGACTCTGTAACGAGAACTGAAAGCACTGAAATAAGAAAAATGTATACTGCTTCCATGGTCTGGTACTGAGCCTAATTTTGCAAGTGGTGTTCATAAACAGGTAACACGACACATAGAGATCAACTGCATGGACACTGTGCAGCTTAGACTAGTTATTCAGAGATATCTTGATTCAATGCAATGAAAAAATTTAATTGTCACATAAGAATTCGTGTCTAATATGTCGCTGCTGTATGGCGCGTCTTGAGGTTGCAGATGGAAGAAACAGCCTTCAGTGATGCAGGATAACTACGAACATATGGTGGCACGCGAGAAAGTAGTTAGTTGAGACACTGTGCTACAAGCCGGAAGGTCGCGGTATCGAGTCTCGATGAGGTGGATTTCTTCAATTTACATTATCTTTCCAGCCGCACTATGGCCCTGGGCTCGACTAAGTCTGTAACAGAAATGAGTACCAGGAATCTTCTTGGGGGTAAAGAGCGGCCGGCGCCTAAGGCCGACAACCTCACCACCATTTGTGAGATTGTCTAGCAAATGTGGGAGCGACAACCTCGCACATCCTTATGGGCCTTCATGACCTGTTGCAGGGATAGCTTTACTTTTTGCCTGCGAACATACTGGAAAAGCAACCGCGGAGAGAGTAAGATGTGGTCCTCCAGTTTGGGTGTGGGTGTGGGGCTATTACGAAATTCTACAGAGATATTAAGACTTCGATGGATTCTTTGGAGCTACTTAACAAACGGCAACCGGGCATTTGATTTGGCGCCTGGAGTGCAGAGATTTCTTAGAAGGTAGGTTTACTGGACACAGCGGTAAGAGAACTGGCAATATATAGCATAGGTCTAGTGTAAGAACAGGAGTTCAGATAGGACAAGACTGGCACGGAACCAGCGGGCGAATATATATATGTTTAAATATAAATGGAAATCAGAGGACGAAACTGAATTCTGCATGCATAAGGGAATCATACTGTTTCTGTTAATGACAGTATTGTAATTCTGACAGGTCGTTGGTGTGGCACTTGTTTCGAGCGTAACTACCCTAACTCAAGATAATAATCAAAGATATATAAACATTTTCCATGAGGATCTGGAGAGTCTGTGCGATTATTGTCAAAATCACCACATGAAAATTTCGTCAGTAGATATCAGTCTCTACACACATGATCTACCCACAACAAGAAGGAAACGACAATAGGAACTATTGCAGGTGACACCGCTATCTTCGCTACACACGGCAATCCAACCACAGCCCTCTCTCATCTACAGGATCATCTAATCCTCATAGAAGCATGGCTAAACAAATGGAAAACCAAGGTAAACGAATCAAAGTATACACAAACAACTTTGACCCTCGGAAAAGCACTTGCCCCACAGTGTGAATAAATCACATCAATATACAACCAAAAGAACAGGTCAAATACCTAGGAATAACATTTGACAACAAACTAAACTGGAGACAACACATATTCAAGAAACGAAAACAGATAGACCAAAAAACCAAAGCACTCAACTGGCTCATAGGAAGAAAATCCCACCTCTCCATCGAAAACAAGTTACTAATCTACAAAAGAGTCATAAAGCCTATATGGACATACGGCATAGAACTCCGTGGCTGCGCCAGCAATTCCAACATTGTCATTATACAGCGTGTCCAGTCCAAAACACTCCGAACCATCACGAACGCACCATGGTATGTATCCAACCGCACCCTACATACAGATCTAAAAACTCCTTACGTAACGGTAGTTATCCGAGAAAACAGCACCAAGTACTTCAGCAAACTAGAAAATCACTCCAATCCACTACTACAACCTCATGAAAATCGAAGACTCAAAAGAAGTTGACCACCAGATCTAACGAACTGAGGAAAACATCACTGAATGTTTATTCCGCTCACGCCAGAAGAGTGTGCAATAAACAGTTATTATATTGTACACCAATCAGCACATTGACTTATAGATTGTACAATCTGATTGTCAGTAAAGGAGAGAGAGATGTCAGTAACGACATAGTTAGAGAAAATATTATTAAATCAAAAGTTGGGGACGATATTTAGCATGAAGCTATTATGGATAATTCATTTACAGCAGAATAATTTGTCACATCCAAAATATGGTTTCCAGGAATACGATGCCACATTGTAACATTCAGAAATTCGCTTGGACATCTCCTGATCAAAGGACACGCGTGTGACAGAATGTGATTATACAAGGGGCATTGATTGGTAATTCCATTTATTGAACACTTACACATCATATCTACTAGTAACTAATGGACCGCGTAGAGAACACACCGCTTCCCAGTTATTCCATTTGTGTGTGTTAGGAATCAGTTGCCTAGCACTATTTTCAGAGTCATTTACTTAGCAAAGAGTCTACATGCCACAATATTAAACGTATTTCTACAAATATTAGAGAGTATTAAAATATGGTTAACGCTTAATCTTCCAGAGGAGCTGACCACGATACCAGTCACTAGCTGGTGCCTGCAGAACTTAGGGACTCTCAGTGAGCAACCGAGCATCGCATAGTTTCATATGGAGAGATTCATATTCAAGAGGCTATACGAGGTAGAAAGTAAACAATAGTACCACGTATTCGGTCAAATCTCAAACATATTTGCAGCTTTGGAAAACTTAGATAAAAATGTGGATATAAATAGAGTTTCGGAAACTGTTCGGGAGGTTATTAAAACTTCAGTCAAAGGCAATCTTAAGTTATTAAGAACTGAAGCACCATAAGCGATGGTTCGATGAAGGATTTTCAAAACTACTAAAACAAAAACAAAAAATAGCTAAATTTCAGTGGTTACAGGATCTCAGCCAAAAGCATGGAGATCTGAACAGTGTAACGTAATTTTGACAAATACTTCAGACACAAGACACGGAATATATGAAAGACAAAATTAATGGACTTGCAACATACGGTACGAGCAAGAACATTAAACACTTTTATAGAGAATAAATGAATGCAAGAAGGATTTCCATCCTAGAACTAAGTTAGTTGAAGATGGGAGTGGTGATCTGTGAACTACTTGCGGATTCCTACATCTTCTACAAGTGTAAGAATTACTTCTTCAGCTATTGCACGTGCAGGGCGTTTTTGATATTTGAAAAATGGAAATATACATAACTGAACCATTAGTGTCTGAGTGTAGTCCTTTGATATTTACATTTCTAGTGCAAAGTTGAATATGTATAAATCCGCAGGCATTAATCAAATTCCAGCAGAAATCTCTTAAGCTGGAAGCAGAATATTACGTCCTGAGATTAAAAAAATTGGTGTATTCTATACTCGCTACCTGCTTCCTGGTGCTTTCTTGTTTGTCTTATTCTTCGATCTTGAAGATGATGCCGAAATCTTCCTTCGAAACTTCAAGTGACTTGCAAAGGTCCTAATTGTGTTATATCCCAGAAGATATAATTCTTTGTATATTCTATTTGGAATAAGGAAGACTTAACTTAGGAGTCTGTTAATGTGCCTATCACGCGTGATACAACTTTGTGCAGTAACTATCAAGACTTAACATTATTATTAATGTCATATAAAATTATGTTCCATATGCTTGTCTCAGTATTAACTCTGTACAAATATACAAGAAGGGTAATGAAAATGAATATGACGATTATTGAGGAGAATCATTATTTTCATATTCATATAAAATTTTATCTAAAATTTCTGCCTCAAAGTAAACTCCATATAGTGAATCGCCTGAGTTGGTTTGACGTAACAGATAAACTGCCTTTGTCAGTAAATGGATTGAACAGGAGGGTATATCAGTTACTCAGGAAATTCAAGGCAATCTGTGATTCAGTGAGGAAGGTTGTATTATACAACGTTCTCAGTGAGTCGAGTGTGCCTATGAAATTTGTTACGTTTCTTAATATATTGTCACGTGTTGGATGTAACGCGACAAATAACTTCACGCCGTTCCGGAACTAGCGAATTTATTGCACTTTCTCTCTTACTCTTATACAGTTCACAATTACACAATTACTGCAATCCGCAGTATCACAATTACTTCTCCTGCTTCCATTCACTCCGGTGAATGCTAGACTGCAACTGACTGGTTACTCCCTCTCACTGACGAATGCTCCTGTTATGTAGCTTCCGCACTGACAACACAGAAAAGAGTTACTTGATAGCTACCACTGTTGCGTAACATCACGTTTACAGGCGTTGATGGTGAACGTTGCCGAGAGTTGTTTGTTGCTGCGTAGCAACCAGCATGCTTCGGCTCGCCACGGAGAACCGCTTTACTTACTGTTGCGTTACCTCGTTTCCACTGTTGCGTAACTTGGCACCCGACCGTTTATCAAGGGTCTGTCTTCGTGGTAACGCGTTCCACCTCCCGTTGCCTAGCAACGGTTAGACATGTCACAATATATTTAAATGAATCCTGTAATAAAGTCCACATAAGGAAACTTCTTATAAAATTCCTATTCACAACGGTCTTAAAAGGGAAAAAGAATATTTATCGCCATACATTCCAGTTTTTCTTTAGAATTTGCCATTAGGAATGTCCAAGAAAACCAGCTGAGTCTGAACTGGAATGGAATACATTAAATTTTGGTCTATGATTATGACATTATGTTAATCGGGTGATATTTTAAATGTCATGACAAAGAACAGGAAAGATCTAATATACGTTAGCAAGGAGACCGATTTGGAAATAAATTTTGAGAAAACTAAGGTGTCATGTGGGGCGTGGAGCATATTGACTTCTGTTCTATGCTGCTGGTGTTCAACCACTGGGAGAAACAATAATAGTATACAGAAGAACACAGAACCTCCATTGGACACCGTAAGGAGGTTGGTAGCGAAGCGTATGCAGAACATACAATACGTTAAATGATCGAGGAAACCTGGCAACAGCGTAGAGCGGACACAACATTTCTCACAGATTGATGCCCTAATTGCCGATAGCAGAATGAGTCATTAGAGCTGACAAACGCGTGCCGTCAGGTAGTCTGATCTTGGCACTGTTGTAAGTCCCATTAATAGTCTGTGTTAGAGGTGTCGATAGGCGGTCGACATTTATACTGAAATGAACTTCTATTGAACAGCACGTGTTTACTGTCGAAACTTTTGCAGGGAAAAACTTACAGGAAATGTATCCGTAAGTTTCGTCTTAAATATCCTCACTCGACAATTCCCACAAAGTCGTGTGTATCTAAGCTTTCGAAAGAGTGGCCGGCCACAGGTTCAGTGTGAGACATAAAGAAGCAATAGAAGAAGATTGTGCTGACTGGAGAAATGGTTCGGGATATTGAGGCAAGTCCTCGAAAATCAATAAGACGCTTAGCACATGAAACCAATGTTTTGCTAGGATCTGCTTTCACATCCACAAATTTATAAACTTTCAGCCTTATAAAAGTTGTGCATTAGCTGAAACAACCAGATTATGCAGAAACAATTCATTTTTGCAACAGCTGCTGCAAAATGTGCACGATGCACGATGCACGATCCACGATGTGGATCCACAGCTTCTGTTCATGACTGATCAAGCGTGGTTTNTATTAAATGCGTGGAGCTAAACATCCACTTCTGGATAAGCGTTCAATGCGAGGTATTTGATAAGGAACATGGGCAAATTTTGCTTTTACTTTATCTATACGAGTTGACTGTGGCTATAGTAACGTCTCTAGGGGCCGTATAACTAATAAAATCGTAGCCCACATAGCTGAAGCTCGCTTGTTCGTGCAAACTTAGACATCTTCTGCAGAAAGAAACATTCGCTCTCTGCGTTCATTCGCATGGCGAGCTTAACCTCTCCTTATTGACAGCAAAGAAAATCGCTTGTGGACACAGCTGAAAGTCGGGTGCCGTTACTGTGGACATAATAGGACCCCTGAGTCTTGGGGAAGGGGATCCGCTTGCGCAGAGAAGAGAGAGGGAGAGAGAAAGATAGTTTGTGTTCTAATTTATGGGCGTAATTCTGACCCTGGAGTGGGAGAGGTCATACTCTGTCGAGATTTATGACCCAGGAAAATTGCACAATCTTGTTCAGCCTCACTTCTATATGACGCACTTCACTGTGACCAACAGCACCACGACTGCACTTCACATCTGACACCTGCGTGGCCTCAAGGGCATACTCCCGTTTGCGCCATCCCACTCTGGCCCAGTGTTCACAATGGAGGTACTTCTATTGGGGGCTGAATTTCGTCTGTTGTACCTCATTAGTATGTAATTGTCTGTCTGGAAGTTTGATTAAATCGTTCGGTGTCTGCTAGGCAGAGTGACTCTTAACTGGCAGATATGCTCACGTGCAGGTTTCGCCAAATCGTCCCATGCTATTGAATTAGCTTACGGATAAATTGTTTTATTCGACGATGCTTTTTTTTAGATCTGTTGTATATTCAGCATCGAACTGTACTTTGAAAAAACAGAACAGTCATTTACAAGGAAGCGGTACTATCCCAGCAATCACCTGATAAGACTGAGAATCGTAATTATAACTGCAGATTGTGGTCGTCGGATTGGACATCTAAATCAGGATACTGTGGAAAGAAGCAGAGATATTTGTCATTCAACCATGATGTTCGGTAGGCCCTAATAACTGATGCAGAAGAAAATGCATGACCTTCGTAAGAAGATTTCTTTGCCTTCTTGATTCAATTCTCTGCTCCTTTGCAGGACACTGCCTTTCTGAAAGTCGAACTGATTCGCTCCTCCGCTGTAAAACATGATGCCCCTATCGAATCGGCTGTCTCGTCGAAGGCTACTGTCAAACAAGAAACACATGTCCTAGGTTCGCTCCACACGATACGTTTCTGTAACGGACGTCAAAATCGACGGATCGTTGCAAATACAATTTTGGTGGTAGGTTGTGTTGCAGCTGTGCATACTTATTACTTAAGAAAAAGAATGCAAATGTCATGGATATGAAATGTGTTATACACGTAAATCTGTACTTATATCACGGACGAAATAAATGCCGAAGGGTGTAAAGGAAACAGTGGTGGAATGCGTTGCTTATAAGCAGAGATTAGTTCCGGGATTCTGTACTCTTTCGGAAGAATAACGTCAGAAGTTATTTAATTATATCCGGGTATAGTCGTCACATTCTATTGATTTTTGGAAAGACTTAAGATGAAATATTCCCCCCTTGAACACCAAACTTAGGAATTACCTACCACCAGAAGAATAGTTGGCTGTAGAAGCAAGTAAAATGAATTGGTAAACAACCTCAAAGATGCACACCGTCGCCACTTCTGTAATTGTCTACATGCTGTGCATGTGTGCTTATGATGGATGTGTTTCAAATATCACTTGCTTATCTCCAATGTTTCATTAGTTTTAGCCATCAAACCGAAAGACAGGGAAAAGTTTTACTAGTAACCAGTCATTATTAGCACCAAAAAATAGTAACTAAGCCGTTGCCACACAACGAAAAGGAGGATACACAGACAGTCAGACGGCAATGTAACATCACATGCCTCTTTTCACTTTTTAAAAATAAGGCAAGCTGGCTCTCAGTGTATCACCCCTAGTGTTTTGCAAAGAAAGGAGTCTTACAAATTACCACATGGAAAGCTGCTTATTTTTCCATGATCAGTTACGAGACATAATTTCCGGAACCAAAATTGACTGTTATCATGTCGTTCTTACATCACAGGCTCGCGCCTTATTGCCTGTAGGAGGCTGTACCTGTATATGTTGCGACGTTCCGGCGACATGCAGTAGCGTGACGCTGATACCAGGTGTCGTTACATTCGGCCAAACGCTGAGAGAGGAACAGGGACACACAGACACACACTGGTTACAGGAAGCTAAACGTACGACGTTTAGATATTACACAGTAGCATAACGCTGACACCGAGTTCTTTAAAATCGGTTAATTAGTTCTAATATTAAAAGGATACACAGCACAGGCAACATGGTGATCTCATAAACCCATGCTCTGTCCTTGAGATAGGAGAAGCGGGCTAGAAGGCAAGAATGTTTAATACATGTGCTGAGATAACTAAATATGGCATAATAATTTTATTACGTAAAATCAAAGTGGAACTGTGTAAACAGATGTACTAAGGAAAACACTGTCCATGACAGGATACCCTGAAGCCGCTCAGATTGTATTGAAACAGCCTGCTTACTAGTGACGGGTTGACAGCTTGCTAAATATCATCAGCTTGATTGAGATAATATATTTCATGAAAAGTTAAACAGTTCCGTCTAGTGTGACTGGTGAAGATTTTTCTTATTTCAATTATTTATGCCCTTACATGTTTCGACCTTCAGAGGACATCATCAGAGGGACAACGTTTCATCAATAAAGTTGGAAGTTACTATTGCAATGTATGTTCTGAACGTTAAAATATATACATATAATATTAATAATATAAAATTCGGTATTATATCTAAAGTCTTTGCAACTATAGTGACTGTTCCAAAACATTAAAATATTAG
Source organism: Cryptotermes secundus (assembly GCF_002891405.2). Lineage (NCBI taxonomy): Eukaryota > Metazoa > Arthropoda > Insecta > Blattodea > Kalotermitidae > Cryptotermes > Cryptotermes secundus. The sequence continues at coordinate 1,120,839 of NW_019723917.1, read as the reverse complement.
TATTTGGTTTGTTAAGACTTTATTGGAATTTATAAACCAAGCTGGTTCGTGTCGACCCTTCTTATTGTTTCTTTTGACGGGGGCTGAACGTGTGCCACCCTGTCGTTCTCGAGAAGAGGGTTCTCTGATGTTGTCCTGTATGTGTTTGTGGAGAGCTCTGTTGATTTTTAACTTTTCATGATATTGTTAGTGTGGCGGACCAGACTGAAACAAATCAAATAATATATTTTGTTCGTGTGAACTTTGAAAATTTTAATGAATGGGTAGACAGCAGAGAGGCATTGAGTATGGCGCCTTATCGCCACGGAAAGACAGGGCTCGTCAGGATTACGTAGACGCCCCAGATCAGCCGAAAATTCTTAGGGACGACTGACGGATGTTATGAAAGACAATATTATACTGCAATTTCCGGAATTTGTTTCTGTATGTATGGCTGTTAGGAATGAGAGTTACATCGCCTTTAGCCACTATAATTCGCTTCTTTTTTTTTAAAAGAAAGACATTATGGAAGAAAGTGGATGATGTCCACACGCGTCTATCTCTATTTTCAGTCCGTGTTACCGTCTGGTTAAGTCTACATGTATTCCCATACATATTCTTGTAAAGAAGATCGTAATCAAGCAGGTCAGAAGTATGCTGAATCTTAAAACACTTAAGAAAATCTAGTAACCAGTAACCAGATATGGTGTTGATGCGTGGATGAGAAACTGGGTTCATGACTGATACAATTAGTCTTACATTAAATAGGTGGCAGAAGAAATGTTCTGATAGGTATGTGAATCAGTAAATAAGAAAGGTATTTGAACAATCAGAACTCAGTGAGGCATTCCACAAAACCAATGGTCTCACAGCAGATATTAAATGGAGCATTCTAGACTCGCTGAGGCATGTACTCAGAATGAATCAAACAGTGGCACCAATAAGCCTTTTGGAAGTAAAGTACGAGTTGACAGGGACGCGGAATAGCCCAGACTTAAATGGCCCGAAGAGGGGAAATATACTTCGATAGTTGAAAGGAACGAGATGGAGGCCAAAAAATTGAAAGGAATTTGATATTTTCTAAAGGAGAAAACGATTGTTAGAGGACTGCAGAGTCAAGGACTACAAATTAGCAAATAAATAATTAATCGGTTAACTCGATTCATCTGGCCAAGTTAGGGACCATTGGCGGGATTTTGCGAACACTTTAATAAACTTTGGTTTCCATAAAGGTAAAGAATATCTCGCCTGCATATTGAGTTGTTAGTTCCTGAAGAAGACTGCTCCATGGAGAACAGAAAGCTACGTATATTGCACCGGACGAAAGAATTGCCATAAGAATAGCTGGAGGAGAGGACCTATCGCCTCAGCCGTTCTATCCTCACTGCTGGGTCCTCTCGACTGACAGTGTGGGAGGACCAATCCGGCGTTTGATTGAAGAGCTGGAGTAGAATTAGTGTAGCCCAGGATGAGAGTGTAGAGGGAGTGGTGTATTTTTTGCCCGACTCAATTCTAGTGTTCCTAACGATATTCATTCATTCATTCATTCATTCATTCATTCATCAATGACTCTACAGCCCTTTGTTGGGCCCTGCTCTGGTTTTGTATTTACACAGTGAGTAGGACTCCCTTGACGGGTGATCAGCCCGTCGGAAGGCCGCTACCTACACACAGGACAACACAAACAGAATAAATGTACTCAGACATCCATGCCTTGTGTGGGATTCGAACACACGATCCCAGCGTTCGAACGATCAAAAGCAGTTCATGCCTTAGACAGTGCGGCCACCGTGATTGGTCCTAACAACATACATTCAGTCTAATGTCTAGACAGTTAGAGTCTTCAAGTGAACTGCACTTCATATTCGCAGTGGCAAATATGTTTAATCTGGTGGAAGACAATTGGTTATGGGAGCAGATCGTGAGAATGTGACGTAGATGGAACTAATTCGTGATTGTGTTCAGTGGTCGGTTTTGTTTTTAGCTGTGCTGAAGCTTCGGTTTCTGCTACAAAGAGAGCCGCTTTAATTTTGTTACATAAAGCATTTCGAAAAAAAAAAAAAGCTTCAGTTCTTTAATACACTGGACTTCCAATTAACCGGGGCGGATTATGTGGGCCATTTATTTAGAAAATTGACTGGTATATTCAATAGCGTAAAATAACCTTCGTTTGAAATTTCATTTTAAAGTGGAACACCTCACAAATTGAAAGGAGTTTTATTTCGCGTACTTGGAAGCTCAGGAAAATATTTTTGCTTCAGTTTCTTTTCAATGTGTAGAAATGATAAGTAAAAAAGAAGTAAAGCTATCCCTGTACCAGGCCGGGAAGGCCCATAGGGTTATGAGACGTTGAGGGTCCCACATTATCTAGACAATCAGCTCACAGATGGCGGTAAGATTGTCAGCCTTACTCGCCGGCCGCGCTTTACTCCCCAAGAAAATTATGTAATTCCTGGTACTCATTTCTGTTAGAGGCTGAGTAAACCCCAGGGCCTAGTGCGGCTGGGAGGATTAGGTCTACTGAAAAAAATCCAATGACCTCATCGGGACTTGAACCCGCGACCTTCCGGCTTGTAGCATATCCCCTCAACCAACTACGCTACCGCGCGCCCCGTAGAAATGATACAGGAACTCAAAAGCCACACCGATATTTACACCAATAGCTCTCGAGTAAAACACACTTATAAATGTACACGTACATATCGTTTTATGAATTGCAATTCACAAGTCAGTTACATGCTTAATTTCTGATTATTCTGATTACTTCCCGTCCACCCCGGGATAACGGAGAGTCTATCCTTGCTTCTTTCACTGGTTTTATTTGGTCTGCATGTTAGGTGTGTGTTCAATTGCGCTGTTTCAAATCTCATTGTCGACCTCAAATACGAGACTCCGTCGCACCGTTTAGTAGAAACTTGCGGACGTGCAGGAACACGGGCACGTGCAAGGAGATCATTATCACTGTCCAATGAAGAGAATGGTGTACCCATTCTGCATAACCTGCGGTACAGTACGTGTATTCAGTTGACAAATTGAGGGCGTTGTGGAAAGCCCATGAAGCTTTTAACGGGCGCTGATTTAGGAGTGGCGCTGTGGTAGCCCAACCCAACCACGGGGCGGCTTCTATCACGCGAACCATTAGTGAAGGCAGGGGTCTGAAAACTGTCCCAAAGGCCACGCAGTCTTAAGCCGATTGCAAAACCGGACTTATGCGAGGTTTCTGAGATTGTCAGGGCGGTGACTATTAGAGTTATTGTCGTCTGGGATGTCTGACGTTTCCGTGTAATATTGTGCTTCAGATAAATAAACCTAGTGTCCCACACGGATATATCTGTCCCTGCGTCGTGTGAGAGGGTGAGAAATTCGTAGTGGACTAATTTCTCATATGGGGACTGATACTCAATTTACACTCAATTTAGGAATCTCTTCTGTTAGCACCCATCAGAATTATTAATTCAACCACTACTAAAAACTGAAAGGTTAGATTTCAACATTTGTCCGCGTTTTTCATTTTTACATAAGAACACCATGCAGTGTCTCCGTTTTACGAATTCGATTTTTGCACACATATTTGGAAAGGGCGATAAGGCCGTCATATAACAACGAATTTCAATGTTTGCAGGTGTAAAATTACTTTTCTCTTCTCCACGTTGTCCAGACTGCTTCTGGGGCACACCAAACCTCCTACCAATGGGTACCGAGGGCTCTTTCCCCAGAGGTAAAGCGGCCGGAGCGTGAAGCTAACCTCTCACCTCCAACTAGTGCCGAGGTCAATCAAACGTGAATATATACATCCACTCCCCAGACGCCTTTCATGGCGTAAGTGTATAATTATACGTATACGAGGCGTACACAAATGTTGCCGATGAATCAGTACGCCTGATTGCCGATAACGTTTGAAATTGAGAGAAGTTATTAATTCTGTGGACCGCATAACGGCATAATGTTTCACGGCGAGTATTGCCGTGCATGCATGGGAATTGTTTGTGATTTTTCAGCAGCGAGTGGCAGTTATCAGCTCCATTAATCGTTTGTTCTCAGTTGCAAGTTAGTGAGCAGTGTGTGTTCCGTTATGGTGCATCAAGCATTTCTGTAAGACACCTACGTGAAACACAGGTCTGCTAGAAAGTGTCGGAGAAAATTTTGTGATGCAGGCAGTCAATTCACAGTTTCGTGAATAAACTTAGATCAGCTGGACTCTTAATAAAAAAGGAACAAAAACATACTATACTTCTTGTGCTTACTGAGAAAAAGTTAGGTGACATAAGGAAATAATTGCTAGAAAATGAAACAACTAGGCCTAAAACTCACCAAACTATACTGCTTAATACAGGGTCACCCTAATATACACTATTCACCCATCATCCAACCTCAACCCAACATGAACGTAAATACCTACATTCCGAATCACCCAAATCCATACACAAGACACTACAACCAGGACCAGCAATTATCGCAGATACCACCCAGACACACCACCCCAACAGCGACTACCCCCATGCAACCACTCCAAACGGACACCAACAATTATGATCTACTTGATTATTCAATGTCCAGCGAGGAAGAAGACATGCAGAACAGGGGTGCCCCAACAGATAAACATCCCTGGCAGTATGTTGACAACAAAAGGAAAAGACGCAAAAGATACAACGAAATAAATGTGACCACCGAAGAGACCAGCACATCCAACAGATACCAACCGCTAGAAAAATCCAGTGATCATAAAGAAGACGACCCAGAACCAACCGTAGAAAGACACCAACAACCACAAGAACACAAACCCCCTCCCATCTACATATATGGAGTCACAAACTTCAAAGCCATGACTGAATCTCTCTCAAAAATTGTAGCTGATGAACAATATTACACCAGAACAACCACCGAAAATACAGTTAAAATCAACTTAAAAACCGTTGAAGCATACAGAAAATTAGTCCATCATTTAAGGGAGGAAGGAATAGTCTTCCATAC
>NW_019723917.1:1097944-1112625 GCF_002891405.2 Cryptotermes secundus | reverse complement strand
AAAAAAAAATAGGAAGAAACTCCAAGCTGACACTTCACAACAAAATCATACTGAAGCCCATCTGGACGTATGGAATCCAACTATGGGGAACGAGCTCATACTCAAACATCGAAATACTAGAACGCTACCAGTCAAAGGCACTTCGCATGATAACCAATGCCCCCTAGCATGTGCCCAACAACGTCAACCTGAATGACCTTGGTATGACTACAGTCAAAGAAGAAATAAAACAACTTAGTGTTAAATATAGTAACAGACTTAACCAGCATCCAAACGCACTAGCAACAGACCTCATGAGCCAGCCAATTCGGAACAGAAGACTTAAACGCTTCGCGCCGAATGATCTGCCGGGCAGATTCTAGGCATTATATTTAGTTTATAGGCTAGATTAAGGTTACAGATGTAAGTTAGATGTAAGTTCTACTCCTGCAAACACAACTAATCTGTATTGATTATTATACGAAAGGTGTCTACTGATGAGTAGCCTTCTACATGTCAATATTATATGATCCTACCTTTTGCTTATTGTAACTTCTTACAGATTGCAAAAAAATATGAGATCACTAAAAAGAAAAAGAAAGAAAAAATATTGAAAAGTCTAGCTGAGGTAATGGAGCGCCAAAGTCTAGTGCAAGAAGAGCAACACAATTACTGCACGCCTTGCAGCCGCGCGATCCAGCTAGCAGGATTCGTTTTTGCAGTTGGTTTCTACAGTCTGTCGTCGAAGGTGAGATCGGTACACAATTGACATTCTTTTCTAATGAATCGTGGTTTCACTTGAAGGGATATATAAAAAAACAAAATAATCGCTACTGGAGTTCACAGAATCTAAATCTAACCCACGAAGCTCCGTTCCAGCCAGTGACAGTTGGTGTCTGGTGTGCTTTAACCGCAAGAAGGATTGCTGGATCTGTGTTTTTTAGCGAAACAATTAATTGCGAAAGATATGTAGAGGTCACTCTTTGGCAATTCTTTCCAGAGCCAAAAGAAGCAGAAAGACTCTATAACTGGCTTCAGCAAGCCTCAGCTACTGCCCACACTGCATGTATGTCCATGACAACGTCGGGGACAGAATTATCAGCAGTGATATTTGGCCAGCACGTTCACCTCATCTTAATTCTTGTGATTCTTTCTTCTGGAGACATTTGAAGGGCAAAGCTCACAACAGCAACCCCTAAACGGAAGAAAAAGTAAAAATGTATTCGTAGAAAAATTCTAAATTTTCCTGCAGAACAGCTTCAAATCGTAAATCATAACTTCTTCGGCCGGTGCGAGGAATGTCTGCGTTTATAGGGACAGCATTTTCAACACTTCCAGTGATCTGTGAATTGTATCTACTTCATTCTGAAAGCCATCGCCCAACAGGCATAATGATTCATTTGCAAAATTCGTATACGTCTCGCAGCCGGCGGTGCAGTAGTCGCAATGAAGCTCAGAGCCGTGAACCTGTCAACAAAAATAACATCCGTGTTTAATTCACCAGCGTTTGCCCAAAATACGCCATATACATATGTGTGGCAGTCCTTTCCAAACTAGTTCTAAGTTACCAAGCTTTCATCTTCAAGTACCAATATTTTATGTGCATTTTACTTGGCCTGTAAATTAACTATTTTTTATTTACATTTTTATCAATACTGAAATGATGTATGACATAGAAAAATAGAGTATGACGTTTAGGATAGAAGAAGAATAAAACGAATTTGCAAGAAGTGTCCATTCTCTCACTCAAATCTGAATATCTCCTCCTTTAAGATGGAGCTTCAAAAACATACTGTGAATGGCGCCAATATTCACAAGAAGTTTGTATTATTGATGACAACAAGACAAGCTTGCCTCCCACTTGCTGGCTGTCCATACTGAGTTCCACGAACCTACTACTGCTGCTGTCCAGAATACCGCAACTTGAAATTTAATCGTGAGACGGATGGACAGAGTCGTTCTTGAGTAACTGATAGTTGCTGAGCTTGTCAATAAATTACTGGCATTACCTGGAGCCCGGTGGTTTGTAATCGAGCTCACAAGAACCGCCAAGTTGCCATCTTTAATCAGATCCAATTATATGGAATCAGCATTCTCATACCCTGTTTCTGTAATATTCCTTTGAATACCGACTTCCCATCAACTTCTCGGGGCTCTAAGTGGCCTCGTTGCTTCAGGTGTCCTTATTTTCTTCGTTCCCTTACGCTCTACATGACCAATCCATTCCATACGCTTAACAATATTTGGGGTTCCTCAATACCCACTTACTTGTCCCTTCTTATGCCCAAATATTCTCCACAGCACCCAATTCTAAGACACACTCAATTTACGTTCTTCCTTTTATGCGAGAGAATCATACGAAACTAAAAGAAAAATTATATTTTTGGATATTTTCATGCGTACGTTTTCATATACCTGCTGAAAAGATAGAAGTTTTTAAACTGGATGTTGGCAAGGACCCTCTAATTTAATCCACTGTTCCTGTGGTTCTGTATGGGTGTAAAACTTGGTGTCTGACATTAAGGGAGGAACATAGCCTGAGGGTGTTTGAGAACAGGGTGTTGAGAATATTTGGACCAAAGAGAGATGAAGTATCAGGAGTTTGGAGAAAACTGCATAATGAGGAGCTTCATAACTTGTACTCTTCTCCAAGTATAATTAGAATGATCAAGTCGAGGAGGATGAGGTGGTCAGGTCATGTAGCACGAATGGGGGAGACGAGGAATGCATGTAGGATATTGGTGGGAAAGCCAGAGGGAAAGAGACCACAGGGAAGACCAAGGTGTAGGTAGATGGACAATATTAAAATGGATCTTAGAGAGATGGAATGGTATGGATTGGACTTGATTGATCTGGCTCAGGATAGGGACCAGTGGAGGGCTCTTTTGAACACGGTGATGAACCTTCGGGTTCCATAAAATGCTGGGAAATTCTTGAGTAGCTGCAGAATTGGCGGCTCCTCAAGAAGGGCTCAGCTCCATGAGTAAGTAAGTAAGTGTCTCTTTAAAATATTTGAACTACATGATATATTTCCAACACCGATTTATTCGCTTTGTCAGTGCTATAATTTTGTCCTGCATTCTGCGACGATGAATCGACATACCTGTACATTGTAGTTACTCCTGCGTTCACTTCTAGATTAATGTCTTTATCAGCGTCTGTTAGAGCTTCTATATTATCTTTGTGATATTTATATTATCCTTCAGCGCGTTTATGTCATTAGCATAGACCACGGGCGGATATATCCCATTCAAATTTAATACTCTCTGGTTTTATAGGACCTTCCTTATGGCGTATAATGAAGCAAAGTTGAAAAAAAAATGCCTTAAAATATGTACGTATATCCGTGCTTCAGATGATTCTGGAACGGAATATCACCAAACAATTACTTCTACTTACTTACTTACTTACTTGCTTACTTACTCATGGAGCCCTTCTTGAGGAGCCTCCAAATGTTCAGCTACTCAAAAATTTCCAAGCATTTTAAGTAACCCGAAGGCTCATTAAAATGCTCACAAGAGCAATCCACTGGCACCTATCCTGAGCCAGATCAATCCAATCCATATCATCCCATTCTATCTCTCTAAGATCCATTTTAATATTGTTCACACACATACGCCTTGATCTTCCCAGTGGGCCCTTTTTTCTTACTTTCCCACCAATGTCCTATGTGCATTCCTCGTCTCCCCAATTCGAGCTACATGCCCTGCCCACCTCCTCACTCTAGACTTGATCGTTATAATTTTACTTGGGGAAGAGTACTAGTTATGAACTCCTTATTATGAAGTTTTCTCCAGCCTCCTGTCTCTTGAACTCTCATTAGTCCAAATAGTCTCTTCAGCACCCTGTTCTCAAACACCCTCACTCTATGTTCCTCTCTTAATGTCAGAGACCAAGTTTTACGCCGATACAGAACCACAGGCAAAAATATAGAATTGTATAATCTAATTTTTATGTTTTTGGACAGCAGACGAGAGGACAAAACATTCTGGACTGAACGGTAGCAAGCATTTCCCGAGTTCAATCTCCCCTTAATTTCCTCCTTAATCAGGTTTCGATTTGTTATCGTCGTTACTTCTACTATGTCACTTTACTGTAGGTTTCATTTAAAAATATTTCGATCTTCCTAGCTAGTTCTGTGGGTATACCAAAACCAAAGGGAATACTGTAATTTTATTTTCTGCTGAAGTTTATAAGTTAGAGTGCGACTAGACAGAGGGGAGACAAGAAGCGTGAAGATTGGAAGAGGAGTTCAGCAAGGATGCTGTTTATCATCAATTTTGTTCAACTTGTACAGCAAATACTTTACCTAGGAAGCTCTGGATGGCATTGGAATCTTCAAATTAGGAGGTAAAAGTATTCAAACTGTGAAATATGCAGATGACCTTGTGTTAATGGCTGAGGAAGAAACTCTGCTACAGGGTATGACTGATAGACTAATTGAAATTGGAAGGTGCTATGGCATGGAAATGGATGTGGAAAAAACAAAAGTAATGAAAATTTCGAAACAATCAACCCCAGTCACAATAAAGATAGACCAAAAATAACAGGAGAATGTGAAATGTTTTAAATATTTGGGTAGCTTGTTAACAGATGATAGAAGTGTGCGTGTGAAATTAAATCTAGAATTGCCGTGGCAAAAGCTGCATTTAGCAAGAAGAAGAATCCTTTTACCAGCAAATTGGACTTAAATTTGAGAAAGAAACTAGTGAAATGCTACATTTGGAGCATGGTTTTGTATGGGGCTGAAACTTGGACACTTAGGGCAGTAGATCAGAAACACCTGGAAAGCTTCGAAATATGGTGTTGGAGAAGGATGGAGAAGATCAGTTGGACCGATTATGTGAGAAATGAAGAAGTGTTAATTAGAATCAGTGAGCAGATGAATATCCTACACGAAATAAGAAAACGGAAGGCTAATTGGATTGCATTGTAAAAGAAGTTATTGAAGGAAAGATAGAGGGGCGGATAGAGTGACCAGAAGACGAGGAAGAAAACGTAAGAAGATGCTGGATGACCTTGGGGACAAGAGAGGATATTCTCATTCGAAGGAGATCGCATCAAGTGGAGGAACTGTTTCGTATAGTCCAGTTTTCTCCGTAGCTGAAGAATCAGTAGCTTGCAGTCGCTGAAGAGTGCGGACGTGTCTGTGCATCGCTCCGTGAGTCGTGTGTACGCAATAAACGGAATATACACTTGACTTACGTTGAACTTGACCGTACCGCAGGTCGCTCTGTAGGCTAAAGAGCAACGAAAATTCTCCTAGATAAACAGTTCGCAAATGCAGTACACTACTTTCCTGAGTACAACTTAAGTAATCAACAATAAACCAGCGTGGTGAAGATACAGCTAATTCTAACACGTAAGTTCTAATGTTTCCAACTGGAAACGACCCTGGCCCAAACCAAACAATACAATATTCATTCCATATTCAACCCATTAACCTTGCTCAATACCAAATGCAATCCCAATAACCTTCAACGACATAACTCACCAACTTCTCCCAATATCCCACTCAAACCCAAAATTCCCCGTTTCCACAACCATCAAATTTCTCTTAGTATCCACCTCCAACCCACCATTCCCCAATGACTATGGGACAGTCACAGCCACTGCCTAACCATGCTCCACTGGAACACTTCCCCCCCCTTCATAACCAGTGCCCCCAAACAAAACAATGGCCTTCAAACCGTAAATTAAACAAGCAGAACATCACTTTATTCCTGAGACACGACCAGTGACGAGTCAATGGACAAAGATGGGGACAAACCCCTAAAGGAGAAGCAACTCCCTTGGCAGACTGTTACGAAAAAACGAAAAGTGACAAAAATTATCCATCACATCCAGGACAACACCGCATAAGTTGCGACAACAAATAAGTTCCAAGTACTTGCGGACACAAACAGTGAACCCTCGAAAGAAGAAACCACTCAAACAAACCACACATATGGCGATAAACCGAAAGACCCCAAACCAACTCCAATTTCCGTCTATGTGGTTACAAACTACAAACAGATGACTGATAACATAACGCAAATAGTCGCTCCAGAGACATACATACGAAAACATTACTGGATAATACAGTCCAAATCAACGCATATACATGAGATACCTACAGGAAATTAATTTGCCACCTCAAAGAAGAACAAATAATACATCACTCTCACCAATTAAAACAAGACAGAGCACATAGAATTGTGATTAGAAACTTACATCACTCCACACCGACAACAGATATCGTCAGTGAACTGGGAAACAAAGGTCACAAAGTAAGAAATATTATAAACGTACGACATAGACTTACCAAAGACCCATTACCATTATTCTTTGTGGATTTGGAACCGATAAATAATAACAAAGTCTTCTACAATATAGAATATATTGAAAACACAATAACCAGGGTTGAACCGCCCAGTCACAAAAGAGACATTGTTCAGTGCTTGAAGTGCCAATCTTAGGGACACACCAGACAATACAGTTTGAAGACATATAACTTTGTTAAATGCGCAGGACCCCACGATACTAAGGATTGCAGTAATCCTAAAGATACGCCCGCGACTTGTGTACAGGATGCAATCTTCTCCAAACTATACAACAGCAGAATCTGGAAAGAATCAAAACCTAAACTGTGCTCCAATCCTACTGATTGGCAACTCTTCCAAGAAATAGTGAATAAAAATATAAGACTAAACCACAGAATAAAGGATAATCGTCAGCTCGAAGAAGTAGTACACTACCTAACCCAACTACTCCAAGAGGCTGCTTGGCAAGCGCCCCCCCCACCCCCCAAAAACTCAAAGTCAAAGCATACCTCTACATATTCGAAAGCAGGTAGCGGAAAAAGGAATATCTCGCAGAAGATGGCAAAAGGCGAGAAACCCATCAGACAAGAAATTTTTCAATCGGCTCACCCATCAACTGCACACCACAATACAATCAGCCCGTAACGACACCTTCAGACATTATATATAAAAGTTAATTCGTGAAGATCACACACTGCGGAAGGAAACGAGAATGTTTCAAAGGCCTGTCATCGCAACAACACCACTTAGTACATTGAATAGAACCTGGGCAAGAACCGACCATGAAAAAGTGAATATCTTTGCAGATCACATAGCAAAAATCTTCTCATCTGCAAAAGATGACAACATCGATCGAGCAAGAATCTTAAAATTCCTGGACGTTCCTTGTTAACTCTCCCTAACCATACGGCCCTTTTCTCCAGCTGAAGTCCATCATGAACTCCTTAAAACGCATTCCCACAAAGCTCCGGGATTCGACCTGCAAGTAGGTGTCATAATTATTAAACACCTTCCCACAAAAGCAATAGTACTCCTTACAACGATATAAAATAGTACGGTAATACTCTGTTACTATCCCATACAATGGAATTTCGCACAAGTAATTATGATTGCTAAGCCCGGTAAACCACCTACCTGAGCTTCTTTCTATCGGCCAATCGGTCTTTTACCTATGATGTCCAAGACTTTCGAAAGATTTCTATTAAACAGACTAAAATAAATGAGAGCAACAGAAGACATCATCCCCCAATACCAGTTCGGATTCAGACATCACCACTCAACAACTTAGCAGTGTCACCGATTGGTTAACAAAATAAAGGAAACCCTGGAGGACGAGAAGATGTGTGCATCTGTATTCTTAGATATACAACAAGCCTTTGATAAAGTATGGCACCAGGGATTACTATACAAATTAAAAAAAAAATATATCTTGCCTTGTCGAATCTACCTGTTGATAAAATCTTACTTAACTGACCGCCATTTTCATGTCAGAATTGGAAATACACCGTCCGGCTACCACCCCATCAATTCGGGGGTTCGACAGTGTAGTGTTCTTGGCCCCTTTCTACTATAACTAATCTATACATCTGACATACCCCAAGAACACGACATAACATTGGCTATGATTGGAGATGACACTGCAATTATGTCCTCTCATAAAAACCCTAATAGGCCAGCAAAAATTATGCAGCAATACATCAATGCCCTCCAAGATTGGCTACAACTCTGGATAATCACAGTGAATATCGAAAAATCAGTGCAAATTACATTCACCACAAAACGGAGCACGTGCCCACAAATCACAATAAACAATGCACCAATCCTTATACAATCTACAGTCATATATCTTGGACTTCACCTTGATCAAAAGCTCACATAGAAGACCCATATCAGGACCAAGAGATTAGAACTATCAACAAAAGTGAGAAACATGAGTTGGTTAATTGGTAAAAAATCCCAGCTATCATTAGATAATAAACTTCTCATTTACAAACTATACTCACACCCATATGGACCTACGGGATAGAACTTTGGGGCTGTAGTAAACCATCCAACACCAAAATCCTAGAAACATACCAGTCAAAAACACTACGTTACGTAACTAACGCTCCATGGTTCGTATCAAATAAAACTCTCCACGAAGATCTTGGAGTTCCCTATATAAATGATGTCATAAACAAGCAAGCCATCAGATACAGAAACCGCACTGTGGACCATGAAAACCAACTAGTAAAAGAACTCGCCGTCCAACCCTTAGTGAACAGATGACTCAAACGTCAATGGCCAGGAGACCTATTCTAGGTAACGGAGGATAACCCATCAGTGATGGTACTCCCTACAAGCCACGCAACGCTCTATCGTTTGCTTATTACTCTGTATTAGTACATTATCAGTAGATGGCAAATATCCTAAAATAAAAAAATAAATAGATAAAATCTGAAGAATGCATAGATAGATAGATTTTTCTCTAATAATAATTTATTTGTCAATAACAATAATAACAGTAACAAATAACAATTAACAATTAACAATGGCTTATGTTAATTATAATATGACATATAGATGGAGGCTTATGTTTGTTTTTGCATGTTGATGTTTAGAGGTTGTTCACTGTGATCTGTCCGTTTGCGATTATGCCAAGGATGTCGTTGTGTAACCAGTAGTTCTTGAAGGTTTTCACGTCGTTTCTCCAGATACTGTGGTGCATTTCCAGTTGCAGCCAGAAATGCAGTCTCAGTTGGAACATGCGGTGGTAGTTGGCTTCTTGGTGTTTGGTGCTGTTTGCTGTCGCTGCTATGAATGTATTATAGATCGTGGATTTGGCGAGGACTATTAGGTAGTTTGCAAGTTGATGTGGGGTGTTATGGAGTGAGGAGTAGCCATAAAGGATGTGTTTTTTCTGTATTGTGTGGGGTCCTAGCAGTTTATGAAGTGTGTTTATGAGTTTGTTATAGAAGTCTACGGCATGGGGGCAGTCTAGAAACATGTGTTCAGTTGTCCCTGAGGTGCCAGGGCACCAGGGACAGTACGGTGTATCTTTTTTCTTCCAGCGGTGTAGTTGCTGGGGCGTGGTGATTCGGTTATGTAGTATTCTCCAGGCTATATCGCCGTCTTTGCTGAGAATGGGGGGTGATATACTGCTTCCCATTTGGGTTTCTCTAAATTCCAGCAGCATTCGCCGTTTACCAAAATGTGTCTATTTAGGTTCAGCTTGAGGAGGTGTTTGTAAAGTATGCGTTTGGGTATGGGGAGCGGAATTAATTGGTTGCTGGATTTTCGGACGACGAATGTGTGGTGGAGTTGGTGGGGCGTGGCTTTGGCAGGTAGGTTGGGATAGTGGTGTCGGAAAAATATTTCTGCTTTTTTCAGACTGGCTATCAGTCTGCGAATGGTTGGTTGGGTACAGTCTTCCGTGTTTATGTCCTCTATTTGTATCCATTCACCGTTGTCCTTGATTAGTTCACCTACGTAGTTGATGCTTAGTTGGTTCCAGGTCATTTCAAATTCAAGGTGTGGCCGGAGATGTGTGGGGTTAGGGGTGTGGAATCTTGTATGGGGGTGCTCCTTAGGTTGTCATAGGATTGTAGGTTGGGGTTTTGGATGGGGTTCATGGTGTGCTAGGCCTTCAAGGCGCTAGCGTAGAAAGATGGCATTGCTGGATATTTGGCTGGTTTTAGCCTTTGCTTGAGGATATCCTCTGCTTCTATTGTTGGGGCATATGCTCGGATGTTATGAGCCTGGAAGTGCCATGCGTTCCCTCTGTTTTTGTTCGTGATGAATTTGGTTAGGAATGTGATTCTTAGGTTTTGGGTGCGGCTAGGGAGGTGATGGACACCTATTCCGCCGTCTTCTAGTTTTCCATAGATGAAGTTTGGGTGCTTCAGGTGCTGTCCTTGCCATATGAACTGTACTATTAATTTGTCTATTGTATTGAGGAATTCGCTGGTGGGTTGTAGTATTGTGAGTATATGAGTGAGTTTGGCGCTGACTATTTGGTTGAGTGTGCGCTTCCCGTCTTGGAAGGACGTAGTAGAGGAGAATTTCGTCCATTGATGAAGTACCGTTCTGGTTTTGGTTTCCAGTTCGGATCAGTTTTGCTGTTGCCAGGCTGTTGTATTGCCAAGGTAGATTCCAAGGAACTTCCCTCCTTGTGTACTCCATTGGAATCCTAAGGGGTTGTCTGTGCACGTTCTCCAGTTCCCTGCGAATAATCCTGTTGACTTCTGTATGTTAAGTGTGGCACCTGATAGGGCTCCAGAGGTCATGAAAGTATTTAGTAGTTGTGGAAAACCTTCGTTTTGGGTGATGAAGACAGTGACGTCATCCGCATATGCAGTGGTGACGAGTGTTCTGTGGTCGGTGGAGGGTACTGTAAGCCCATAATTCTGAAGGTTGTTGTTACACATTAGTAGGAAGGGTTCAATGGTTAGAGTGAATAGTGGTCCGGAGAGGGGGTCTCCTTGTCGAATTCCTCTGGCATATGGGAAGGGGGCTGTGAGCACTCCGCTGATCTTCACTAGCCCTTGGGCATTGTGGTATATTGTGCGTACGTTTTTAATTAAGGTTTTGCCGAATCCGAACTTTTCTAGTACATGGAATATGTATGGGTGTTCGACGCAGTCATACGCGGAGGCTTGATCTAGCGATATGACTGCGAGTGGGAGATCGTGTTGGTTGACGTAGTCTATGGAGTCCCGGATAAGGTGTAGGTTGGTGTGAATGCTTCTGTTGGGTATACAGTAGCTCTGATCAGAGGTGATAAGATGGGGGAGCACTGCTGTCAGTCGTTTGGCGAGTGCGCGTGTTATTAGCTTGTAATCAGTGTTCAGTAAGGTGATGGGTCTCCAATTGTCCAGTTGTGCGAGGTCTCCTTTCTTGGGAATGAGGGTGACGATTCCGTTAAGCATGGATGCGGGCAGTTGTTCCTTTTGAAAGCTTGTGTTGGCCACTTGTAGGAGGAAGGGGCTTAGCTCTTTCCAGAATTGCTTATAAAATTCATAGGTGAGTCCATCTAGCCCGGGTGATTTTCCTGGTTTGGAGTTTTGGAGAGCACTTAGGAGTTCATTCAAGGTTAATGGGGCGTCGCATTTGTGTCGTTCATCTTCGTCTAGGGTGTGTATTTCGGAGAATAGGTCTTCTCTTACGTTGGGGTTGTTTCCTTTTGTGTTGTAGAATTCTCGGTAGTAATTTCGCACTTCTTGCCGGATTCGGTTAGGTTCCGTGATAAGGGTGTCTTGTATTTTAAGGGTTTTGAGTTGGGGTGCTGTGTGAGGGAGGTTTGGTTGGGAAAAATGGGTCGTATTTTTTGGCGGTTTTGGTTTAGGTTGTAGTTCTGTAGTATTCGGCGTTTGGCGTCTCGTTGAAATTTTTGTTGCAGTGTCGTTCCTGTTGTATTGAGAACTCGTTCTTCCGTTTCGGTTAGAGTCTGTTTTTGTCAGATATTCTATTTGTTGTTCTAGTTCTTCGTATTGCTGATTCTTTTGTCTTCTTTGATTCTCTTCGTATCTTTGAGTTTGCAGTTTGAGCTCTTGTTTCATGTCATCCCATAACTGTTGTATATCTCCTTTTTCCTTGGCTGCGGCTGCATAATATTTTATGATGGTAGTTATGATGTCGTTGAGGGTGTTGTCGTTGAGGAGTTGATCTTGAAATCTCCAGAGAGTTGAACGCTGTTTTCTTTGCGGTGTGATTAAATCGAGGGAGAGTCCTGCGTGGTCTGCGAAAAGGGGCAATATTTGAGGGGAGTGTGTTGGTGGATCCATTGTTTAGAGATATATATCCTGTCTAGTCTGGATTTTGGGTGTGTTGTTTGATTCCCGCGGTACGTGTATTGATTGCTTCCTGGATGGAAGCTTCTCCACATGTCGATTAAGTTGTGCATTTGGATCATTCTGCTTATTAGTTGGGCTAGTGCCGTTCGTCTCTCCGTGTGGTTTTCTCTGTCTTGGGAAGGTGACGTTCCAGTCTCCTCCAATGAGGATCTGTCTGTGTCTTTGTATGTTGTCTACTTGTGTTTTTAGAATGTTTGTGATTTCTGTGGCTTGAATCGTGTTTATCGGCATGTCTATGTTTTGGATTTGGAATTCAATATTATGCAGGGTGATGTGGCAGGTCTGTAGATAACCTGCTATAAGGTTGTGCTGTGAATGTATTGTTATATGCGATTGGAGTGAGGTGGATATACCAATGGCTGTTCCGGAACTTGCATTTATTGCTGGGTTTTGTATTATGTTATACTGGTGTAGTGCTGGGAGGTCTGTTATAACTGGGAGGTTTGTTTCCTGTAATAGGAGGATATCTGCTCGCTGTCGCTTGGCATATAGGGCCAGGTGGTTCTGCTTTTCTAATCCTTTTATGCCTCGCACGTTGAGGGTGAGTATCTTGACCATAATGATGAGTCGTAGCAGGTACATATTCTTTTTTTAATTATTTAAATAGGATATGTAGTGGTCGTTTCTTGTGTTCTGTTTTTTCTTTTAATTTCAGGCTGTCAATTATGCGTTTCATCCTTCTACGTAGATTGTAGTCTTTAGTTTGAAACAGATTATCCTCCAGCATGTTGACAAGTCCTGCAGTGTTGCTAGTGTGTTCTTTGGCTATCACCTTGGGGTCTTTCTGTCTTCTGTAAGCTTTGAGGAAGTGCGAGAAGGTGTTAATTGATATGGGTTGCTTGCCTTGTTCTTTCAAGTTTTCGCATAGTGTGTCGATGGCTTTGTGATCAGCTATCATTGTTCTGTCTCTTGGCGTTGTTGGCGTCGTATTCCTCGGTGGCTCTTGCAGGTCTTCAGATTCGTCAGAGAGGAGCGATTCCAAATCAGTGAAATCTTTCCCTTCTATTGTTTCCATCGATTCATGTGTGTTTTGTGGATGTTGTTGCTGTTGTTTGTGTCCTCGGTTGGTTTTCTTCGTTTCGAAGGTTTGGGGTGTGGGGCAGGGGGTACAGGGTTCTGGTGTTGCATCGTCCATTCTCTCCGACGCTTGGTGGTCTTCCGTATGTTGTTTCCGTTCGCCAGTCTGCTTGGGATTTTGTTGACCTTGAGGCTTCGGAGTGAGGGGAACGTGATCTTTATGCTGCATTTTTTTATATGTTTGTGTTTTCCGTTTGTTGGAGTCTCTGTCGCGGCGGAGTGAGTACAGGGAAAATCGTTGTGTTTTCCAAGGTGTTTGCTTGCTTCTTCTCGCTGGCGTCCGGCCTTGTTGTGCTGGCGGATTGTGGAGTGGGGGGTTGAGGGTGTGTTGTTCTTCTTCCTGCTGCCAGGTCCGCAAAAGTAATGGGGCCTAATCTTGACTGTGCTTTTGTATGGCAGTTTGTTTCTACGTGGCCTGGTTTATGACAGTTGCTGCATGTGATGTCATCACACGAGACGTAAATTACATAATTTACCCCCTCGTGATCTACGTTTATTATAGATGGAATTTTTTTCTTGTCCGGTATGATCATGTAAACCATTCTTCTGAAGGATTTTGTATGTTTTAGGTCTGGATGGGCTGTGGAGATGGAGAGTTGTGAGAGACGGGACGTAGGTTTGCCAAAGCTATGTAGTAACGGGATCAATGAATCGTCAGGAATGTCGGGAAGAACATTGCTGAGTACGACCCTTTTAGATGCCATGATGTACGGCCTGCACTGGATGTAGGTGTCATTAATGTTTATTCCGCCATGGCCACATATTTCTTGGATTTAAGACTCTGCGGCAAGATACACGCAGATTCTTCCGCCGCTCAGCCTTGAGGCGTATTTTATATTACTGCCTCCAATATTGTCCGCTATTGATCTAAGGTGTTGTTCAATCGTGAAGCCATCTACAGCTTCGAAAATTACTCCAAATTTTCTGTGTGGGGTGTAGTTGGACTGGCTAGCGTATGTTATGGTTTTGGTGGATGTTTCACTGTGTTTTTGTGTTGTGTAGAGAGGAGTAGGGGGGGAGGGGATATGTTATGGTGTATTACAGGTTATCTGCTGTATGTCCTTGGTTGTAGTGATCACATCAGCCGGCATGTTCCTTACCGTGGTTGTTATGCAAGTACTGTTGTTGTTGTTGTTGTTGTTGCTGTTGTTGTTGCGTGTGGGACGTCCATCTTCCATTTCGTCCTCCCGGTCGCTCATTGCGGTGGTTGGATCGTTGTTCTGGAAGCCTTGCTGCGTCACACTAGTTCACTTATTTATGTTAGCACACGGTTATTTTTATTTTATTATTTTATTTGTAATATATGTAGTGGTATGATTTCCAGAACGTTAACAACTATGAAAAGTTAGTTAAGCCGCAGCACACTGTGGGTTATGACTTTCACTTTCTACACGATGTTTACGGAGCGCTGGTAAAACACGTCCGCACTGCTCGACGTCTGTAGATAGATAGATAGATAGATAGATAGATAGATAGATAGATAGATAGATAG
>NW_019723917.1:1097482-1097824 GCF_002891405.2 Cryptotermes secundus | reverse complement strand
ATTTTATTGTTTATTGAATTTTTCGTGCCGTTGATGTATACAGTAGTATTAGATCTGCTTGTTTAGTATAATTCGTCCCTCTTCAATCTTTCCAAGTATGTCTTTGTGCAGCCAGTATCTCTCAAACGCCTCGACGTCATCTTGCCATATGCTGTAGTGCATTTCTAGATTCAGTCGGAATTGCAGCCTTATACGTTACATGCGTTGGTAGTCTGGTGGTTTTTCCTGGGTGTTCTTCGTTGCTATATATGTTTTGTATATAGTGGTCTTGGCTAGGACTATTAAGTAATTGGCAAGTTGTTGGGGTGTGGTCTCTACTTTGGGGTATCCATATAATATTTG
>NW_019723917.1:1080625-1095407 GCF_002891405.2 Cryptotermes secundus | reverse complement strand
CCTTGGCTGCGGCAGCATAATATTTTATGATGGTAGTTATGATGTCGGTGAGGGTGTTGTCGTTGAGGAGTTGATTTTGAAATCTCCAAAGAGTTGAGCGCTGTTTTCTTTGCGGTGTGATTAAATTGAGGGAGAGTCCTGCGTGGTCTGCGAAAAGGGGGCCTATTTGAGGGGAGTGTGTTTGGTGGAACCATTGTTTAGAGATATATATCCTGTCTAGTCTGGATTTTGGGTGCGTTGTTTGATTCCCGCGGTATGTGTATTGATTGCTTCCTGGATGGAAGCTTCTCCACACGTCGATTAAGTTGTACATTTGGATAAGTCTGCTTATTAGTTGGGCTAGTGCCGTTCGTTTCTCCGTGTGGTTTTCCCTGTCTTGAGGCGTTAAGGTGACGTTCCAGTCTCCTCCAATGAGGATCTGTCTGTCTGTTGGTATATTGTCTAGATGTGTTTTTAATGTGTTTGTGACTTCTGTGGCTTGAATCGTGTTTATCGGCATGTATATGTTTAGGATTTGGAATTCGGTATTATGCAGGGTGATGTGGCAGGTCTGTAGATAACCAGGTACAAGGTTTTGCTGTGAGTGTATCGTTATATGCGAGTGGAGTGAGGTGGATATACAAATGGCTGTTCCGGAACTTACATGTATTGCTGGGTTTTGTATTATGTTATACTGGTGTAGTGCTGGGAGGTCTGTTATATCTGGGAGGTTTGTTTCCTGTAGTAGGAGGATATCTGCTTTCTGTCTTTTGGCATACAAAGCAAGTTGAATTTGTTTCGTTTCTCCTCTGATGCTTCTTGTGTTAAGTGTTAGGACTTTGACCATGATGAGCTTTGAGTCCATCAATGATACGTTTCATTCTTCTTCTTAGGTTGTAGTCTTTCGTGAGGAATAGGTTTTCTTCCAGCATGTTGGTAAGTCCTGTGATATTGGATGTATATTCTTTGGCTATTGTTTTGGGGTCCTTCTGTCTCCTGCAGGCTTTGAGAAATTTTGAGAAAGTTGTAGTCGATATGGGTTGGTTCCCTTTTTCTCTTAAGTTGTCACATAAGATATCTATGGCTTTATGATCTGCTATTATTGTTCTGTCCCTTGGGGTTGCGGTCATACTACTGGGCATGTCTTCAAGATCACTACAGTTGTAGGAAGAGAGCGAGTCCACGTCACTGAGTTCTTTGTCTTCTGCGTTATCTGGTATTCCATGCTTGTTTTGGGGTGGCTGCCTCTGTTTGTGTGTTTTGTTTTGTTTCTTCTTGTCAGCTGCATGAGGTGTGATGGGCTCTGTACGGTCTCCTACTGTTGCCGTGTCCATGCTCTCTGCTGCTTGACAGCGTTCTGTTTGCTGTTCAACTTCATCTGTATGAGTCTGTGATTGTTTGATGTTCGGTGTAGCATTGTCGGTGACATGGATTTTTGGCTGCTTTTGTGTTGTTACGCTTACGCTGTCTGGTGAGCTTAGTCTCTGCCGTGGCTGAGTTAGAACTGGGAAGGCCGATATGTTGTCGTTGCTGGTTGTCTTTGCCCTTGTATTTGCGTCTGACAGTGTAGGTGCGATGGTTTGTAGAGGTGGGGTGGTAACTCGTCGCCCTGCGGCGAGATCTGCATAGGTGATAGGTCCTAGTCTCGCTTGGGCGGTTGTGTGGCAATTTTGTGTGGCATGGCCGGGCTTATGACATTTCGCGCACGTGCTGTCGTCACAAGTGACGTAAATTACGTAATTTACTCCCTCGTGATCTACATTTATTGTAGCTGGAATTTTTTCCATTTCAGGTATTATCATGTATACCATCCTTCTGAAGGACTTTATATGTCTGAGGTCTGGATGAGCTGTGGAGATGGAGAGCTGTGAGAGACGGGACGTAGGTTTCCCAAAGTTATGCAGTAACGGTATCAGTGTATCATCAGGAATGTCGGGGAGAACATTACTGAGTACCACTCTCTTCGATGCCATAATATACGGCCTGCATTGAATGTAGGTGTCGTTGATGTTTATTCCGCCATGGCCGCATATTTCCTGTACGTAAGACTCTGAGGCACGATACACACAGATCCTTCCGCCACTCAGCCTTGAGGCGTATTTTATGTTGTTGCCTCCAATACTGTCCGCTATTGTCCTAAGGTACTGTTCAATTGTGAAGTCATCTACGGCTTCAAAGATTACTCCGCATTTCCTGTGTGGGGTGTAGTTAGACTGGCTAGGGTATGCTGTGGATTTCGTGGGGTGCTCACTGTGTGTGGACGTTGTGTTGATGGGAGTAGGTGGGGAGGGGGTCTGTTGTGGTGTATTAAGGGTAAACTGCTGTGTGACCTTGGTTGTAGTGGTTGCAGCGTTGCCTTTTCTCGTGTATTCAGTCATCACGTCAACAGGCTTGTTCCTTACCGTGCTGTTGCTGTTGTTACTGTTGTCGCTGTTGTTCTTGTTCTTGTTAATGTTGCCATTGGGAGGTCTATCCTCCGTCTTGTCCTCCTGGTCGCTCATTGCGGTGGCTGGATCGTTCTGGAAGCTGCAGGTTTTGGGCCCGTCTTCCGCCATGGCATTCTATGTGGTTTCTTAAGCCGTTACTGCTTCACACTATTTCACTTATTGTATGTTAGCACACGGTTTTTTTATACTTGTAATGATTATATATATATATTAGGATTTTTAAACCATTTAAGACTATGAAAAACAGTAGGCGTGGCACTGTATGAGTTTTTCCTTTCACCACTCACACGCGGTTCACGGAGCGCTGCACAAACACGTCCGCACTGCTCGGCGTCTGGAGATAGATAGATAGATAGATAGATAGATAGATAGATAGATAGATAGATAGATAGATAGATAGATAGATAGATAGATAGATAGATAGATAGATAGATAGATAGATAGATAGATAGATAGATAGATAGATAGATAGATAGATAGATAGATAGATAGATAGATAGATAGATAGATAGATAGATAGATAGATAGATAGATAGATAGATAGATAGATAGATAGATAGATAGATAGATAGATAGATAGATAGATAGATAGATAGATAGATAGATAGATAGATAGATAGATAGATAGATAGATAGATAGATAGATAGATAGATAGATAGATAGATAGATAGATAGATAGATAGATAGATAGATAGATAGATAGATAGATAGATAGATAGATAGATAGATAGATAGATAGATAGATAGATAGATAGATAGATAGATAGATAGATAGATAGATAGATAGATAGATAGATAGATAGATGAGCAATAATTGATCTATTACAGCGAAATTCACACTGAAGGTGTCCACTAATTCCGTCTACATATGGAGTCTTAAGATACGAATATTGGATAAAATGTTGTATGAAATCGATCATAATCGTAATTATATGCCTCGATACTCAGTGGTCAGATCTATTACTTTTATTGTAAATAGGTCAAATAATAGACTCCTTACACTGCTCGGAAAATTATTCGTTATTCTAATTATACTCTGCAGTCTCGGGGTGTAATGGCGCAGTTAGAGCACGAATCATTTCGGCCAAAGAATGATCAATGCCGGAAATGTACTCGCATTCGTTATCGACCTTCTCTCACCAATCTCAAAATCGAAGATTGCTAATAGGATTCGCCTTACAAAACTTTAACGTCACGGATGGAACCTAACACTAAATGACCCCATACCTGTGCAAGAATGGCATTGCTGTTTCCGCCCACTCGGACCTGAGCTGCTCTCTCTGTTTGCACACAGAACGCAGAAGGCGGGGATCACTTTTGTAATGCTTACCTACGGGATCAGTATATGAATTCCGAGAAGAGATTACCTTGAATCTCCTCAGACACAGTATTTCTCAGAACTAATTAGTGTAATAGAACGATGTCTAACAGTATATTTCAGCAGTTCGCACTTGTATTTTGCTGCTATTATTGGAAGGATGTTGGAGTGACTTCTGGGTTGCATTTGTCGCAAAGTTCAAGAAAGTAGTTGCGCCTGAAGTGCGCCAGATTTTTAAAAAGAACCTTTACATGAAAAAGTTCTTCTGATCAGAGAGAAAAAAAACAGCTTTGTCACATTTTTGTGGCATAGTATTTTTTCAATTCGCTTATTGGGGGTGGAGTCCAGCTGGGTCCACTCGGAATGTCGGCCACTGATTGGCCTATTGTACCTGCCCCGTGTGATTATGATGATTGGAGAATTTGTTTGAATGAAGATTGGCAGAGGAAACCGAAGTACTCGGAAAAAACCTGCCCAAGCACCACTTTGTCCACCACAAATTCCACTTGACCAGACCAGGGCTCGAATCCGGGTCGGGAAGCCATAGTGCGGCCTTTATGGCATAGTAAGTATAAAGTTATGACTATTGCTGACAGTGGCTTGCAGAGCCATAAAGGTGTAGGCTTCAAATGCTTTCTAATCAGGCAGCTGCTAGACAAAACGAAGCAGCGGAAATGAAGTTCCTAAGATATTTCGAAGGCTGAGGGGCACCTAGTGGTGTTATAAATCGAAGAACCACAATGCGATTAAATATACGTGAAGTTAATATTCTAAATTACAGGTTCGATCCAGCACACAACGGGATTGAAAGGAATGTAAGCTCTAAATTATTTTATTAAAACAAAGCAAAGGAAGGGCTGAAGGGGAGAGATATTATAGAAAAGGTAAATTCTAACTAAAATGCCTGGAGCACAAGGCTCCATCAAGACTCTTCCATGGACCTTATGACGATGATGATGATGTGGAGGAGGAGGAGGACGACGACGACGAAGACGAAAAACTTTTAGGCATATATATTTTCACACTTGTGTTTTTTTTCATTCCATAGGAAGAAAGGAGATTCATAATTTTTTAGAACCAATTACTGGAAAAAGCATTTGTAAGCAATGAGAACTTCGTAAACTAAGGAAAACTTTACTAATTGTAATCTTTATTTAATGACGTTAATGTATCAGATCAAAGAGATTATATGGAACCTGCAGCACGCTTGTTAAAACGTAAGTAATTCGCACTTCTCGGCCCGAAAATTTAATGTCAAATCTTGAATGATATTCTGGATCTTGAAAAACCATTGTACACTAAATTAAATTTCTTCAGCATACGGCCTGTTTGATTGATTTCCGTGATTACGATGGTTGCCTTATGATACTTTAATAACAGCTAATATTTTGATCGCCTGCGTTACTTGCTACTTATCAGAGGGAACTGCCGTGTACATTCTGTTGAATTTCAGTTAAATCTGCTTCGTACATAAAATAATAGATATTCTTCATTTCTCTTACTCTCCATATATTTCCTGACCTAGAATAACAAAAGCGGCCGTGCTTTTGTTCAGGTCGTTAGACGCTAGCTTCTTTCTGCCTAGCGTCGACTTCAATCCCCTGTTGACTTCCCCGCTGATTACCATTCCTCAGTTTCGCCATACCTATCCATCTCTTACCACACTCCGAGGCGTGTAATATTGTCACGTGTAGGGTGGTACTCGTGACGAGAACGACGGGTTCTAGTTCGGATGATTGGATTTATTAGCGCCTAGGTTACACACTCGATTAGTCACACTTAAATACAGGCAGAACAGCGCAATCGCTGATTTACACACACACTGGTCTTCTCCTGGTACGACAACTAGAACACAGGAACTATGACAGTCTCACTGAATCACACGCTGCAAGTGTTACACATGATTGAGGCCTTATTTCTATTCACACTTTAAGTCTTCCGAAGTTGATGAGATTTCTGTAGCTGTCTCCTACCGAGAACTCAGAAATTAAAACTGAAACGTAGCGCCGTTTGTTTTTAAGATAACATCTTTGTACGGACCTCACGGAAAACACGGTCCTCCGTTGTTCAGACGTGTTTACCGAACCACTGCATAGCAACGGCCGCAGTGCGGACCCCATTGAAGAAAGTCTCTCTAATATTGAGGTTTGTTTACCGAGCCGTTGCTTAGCAACGTTCTGGCTATCCATGTTACAATACGTTATCACATCCTTTTGGACTTTCAGTCTGACTCGGCAGTTGATTAGTCGCGAAATAAGAAAAATTTTCACTATATTAAGAGAACGTTCTTATCAGCTCGAGACTGTAGCACGACTAAAGAAAGAGACGGTTATTGGGCCTGAACACAACACTCTATGTTCTTCATCACAGTTCATCTTCAAAATTACACAGTAGGCTCTAATATTGCGCTAACATTCCACATATGCGACAGTCATCAACATTTTGTGTTTGCTTTCTCCCCTATTGCAACCTTTCCGTACGTTGCTTGTATTGCGAGAAATGTATACATTAATTCCTTTCCTAACGCTATGTCACATTTTCTTCTCGTACTTGAGTTGAATTGGGTTAAAACAACAGTGTGAAATACTTGCAGAACACTGTTCATATTGTCAAGTGTATGAGTGAATAATAAGACGGGTTTTGGAATGGATGATTTGATTAATTGACATCTTATACATTCTCGCAGTTCGGGACTACAGGTAATACAGCGCTACACCTATTCTACACATATTGCAGTTCACCGATACGCACACATTATGATTCTCAGTCATCACTAGTCGTATCTTGGCAACGGATTTATCACAATCCCACCGTAACTTCAACTAACACATTAAGGCTTCTTGGCAAAGTCTAATTCCTTTCTTACCATTTCTGCAGCTTCCATTTCGAAAACTCCATCCAATTTACTTCCTACTACTGTTATGTACTCCCTGTTACCCTATTTCTACTATTGTTTTTCCTGTCCTGCCGAACACTTTTTATAACCACTTTGTACGTACCCCAAGGAAAACATCATGTTGTATTTTGCATAATGCGAGTTTACTGGTCCGTTACCTAGTAATAGACGTCTATTTTCGGTCGCCTTGTGTTGTGAGAATGCGTTTACTAACCCGTTGCTTATCAATGGGTATACCCGCCAATTATGGCACCATTTGTCACGGGTATTAGTGACTAAAAACGGGGTTCTGTTTGGATGATTGGATTTGTTAATGACACTCAAGTCGTATCTACACCTAAGTTATAGGAATCTTGCCGATCCTCACACTGAATCTTCTCAGTGTGCTTCCACTGGTCTTCACTTTGTAACAGCTCTCCGCAATGTCTTCACTAGACTTTTCTTGGTAAAGAATCTTAACAAAAGAGATTCTTCAGCTTCCTTTGTCCACTGGTTCATGCTGCTTTCTTGCTTTGTTTCCTCGTCGACCCTGAGATGCAAATGCCACGAAGCAAGGAAGGCTTGGTACCTGATTCATGTTGATTTCTTGCTTGGCTTACACTTCAACCCTGAAGATGGAGGCGACATCCAACCTAAATAGTGGCTGACGTTCAAAGGACTAGATGAAGGTATATAGCCTAGGCGTGTAACTCTTGAAACCATGAATAAATAATAATAATAACACAGGCCTACAAAAAAAAAATTTTTTTGGTGTCTAGGATTTTAGAACTAATTTTAGTTATATTTAAGGCGCTGAATCTAAATATAAAATCAGTTTTTCTCTACCAGCTCTACTTTTTTAGATCAGCGTTTTTGTAACGTGCAGTTCTACACAAAATGTGTAGAAATGGTTTGGAGAGAACCCAAGAACCACTTCGATGACTGTTATTTCTGCCTAGTAAATATTACTGGAATCAATCGAAACAACCGTAGCAAGTGGACTTATCCTGATTTAGCCTCTGCAAGACGCCCAGTTCCTCACTCAGAGGAAGTACCGATCCCAACGTTTCACCAGCTACCAGAGCTCTGTGAGGATGAGTATTTTCCCTCTAATCACCCTTCTGATTGTAATGAAGGTGACAGTGATTATGAAGGGATGTCGTCAATCCCTCAACGTTTTAACCAGGATGAGTTAAATGACCTCATCAGAGATCTCAACCTGTCAAAAGAAGCTTCTGAATTACTGGCTTCTAGGTTGAACGACAAAAATTTACTGGAACAAGAAACCAAAATTTCCTTTTACCGCACAAGAGAAACGGATCTGCTACCCTTCTTCTCTCAAGATTACAATCTTGTATATTGTCACGAAATTAGAGGACTCTTGGAAAAAATGGCTCTTCCTGAATATTTTCCCGATGATTGGCGCCTATTTATTGACAGCTCAAAGCGAAGTTTGAAATGTGTCCTTCTACACAATGGAAACAAATATGGTTCAATACCAATTGCTCACTCCACGAAAATGAAAGAAGAATATAACACCATAGCTTTGGTCTTAGAGAAGATAAAGTATCATGAACATCAATGGGTGATTTGTGTGGACTTAAAAATGGTAAATTTTCTCCTTGGACAGCAAAGTGGTTACACCAAATATCCCTGCTTTTTGTGCCTCTGGGATAGCAGAGACAAAACACACCACTGGGTTAGAAAAGAATGGCCCAAGAGAGAAAACATGTACGTTGGGGAGAAGAATATCATTAACGATCCCTTAGTTAGACGAGAGAAAATCATCTTTCCTCCACTGCATATCAAGTTGGGCCTTATGAAGCAGTTTGTAAAGGCCCTTGATAAGAACGGATCATGCTTTGCATATATAGAAATGAAAATGCCTCAGTTGAGTACGGAAAAAATTGAAGCAGGAATATTTGACGGCCCACAAATAAGACAACTCATTAAGGATCCTGCCTTCGCAAATTCGATGAACGAGGCTGAGCGAAAAGCCTGGACTTCATTTGTTGCAGTTGTCGAAAATTTTCTGGGCAAACACAAAGCTGAAAACTATGTTGAACTGGTAAACGAGATGCTTAACAGTTTCAAATCCCTTGGCTGTAACATGAGCATTAAGGTGCACTATTTACACAGTCACTTAGATAGTTTTCCTGAAAATTTAGGAGACACCAGTGAGGAACAAGGTGAAAGATTTCACCAGGATATTAAAACTATGGAGGACCGCTACCAAGGAAGATGGGATACACACATGATGGCAGATTACTGCTGGAGTTTAAAAAGGGACTGTTCTAAAATACATTCAAGAAAGTCACGAAAAAGAAGCTTCCGTAGTGTTCCGTGACTATAGTTGGTTTGACTGTTATATATAGTCGATGATTTTTTCCTCTATCTTTGTATTTAATATAATAAAATAAAAATATAATTATAATATAGTAATAAAAATTCCATGTTGAGTTTTTTTATTTGATCCACTGATTTAACTTAAAATAGTGTAACGTATATTTCACCAAAATGTTATATCTTAAAAATTTGAGCTCCTAGGCAAAAACTAATGCCATATTTGAATTCAGGGCATCAAATTCATATGAAATCAGCTCCAAATACCCCGGCACCAAAACAGCTGTTGGCCTGTGTAATAGTCTGGGCGCCGTCCCAACTTTTCTTAACCCTGCCTTGGCAAATCAACCCCTCACGCACTGGTCCCATCACTGGAGTACAATGTAGATATGCAGTATGTTGGCTTCAGCTGTCAGTAACGTAGGGTTAGTTTCCCTTTAGATGCTTTAACAGCACGTGATATGTTCATTGACTCCATCTGTATAATGTACGTAGCAGAACGGGTTTAGCTGTTCGCAGCACTAAAAAGCTTCATGGAGCTGAGCACTTCTTGAGAAACCTCCAGTCACGGAGCTACTCAAGAATTTCCCAAAATTTTATGGAACCCGAAGATTCATTACCATGTTCAAAAGAGCCCTCCATTGATCCCTATCCTTAGCCAGATTAATCCAGCCCACACTACACTAGCTTATATCTCTGAAGATCAATTTTAATATTATCCAGACCCCCAAGTCTTGATCTTCCTAGTGGTATCTTTTCTTCAGGCTTTTACCCATCAATATTCTATGTGTATTCCTCTTCTCCCCATTCGTGCTACATGCCTTGCCCACCTCATCCTCCTTGACTTGATCATTCTAATTATTCTTGGAGAAGAGTACAAGTTATGAAACTTCTCATCCTGCAGTTTTCTTCAACCTCCTGTCATTTAATATCTCTTCGGTCCAAATGTTCTCCTCAACACCCTGTTCTATGTTCCTCCCTTAATATCAGACATCAAGTTTCACACACATACAGAACCACCAGCAAAATTATAGTTTTGTATATTGTAATTTTTATGTTTTAGGCAGCAGACTAGAAGACAAAAGCTTCTGGACTGAATGGAAGCAGACACTACCTGAGTTCAATCTCCTCTTAATTCCCTCCTGAATCGAAATTTGATTTCTTACTGTCGCTCCCAAATAAAATAAATGTGTCACTTTTTCAAAGCAGCAATTAGCTCTCTTTATGTCATGATTTTGCCCTGCATTCTGGTGACGAGATAGCAACAAGCACTTAGTGTTCTCTGTGTTTACTTCTAAACAAACCTCCTTATTGAAGAAGGGGTTCGGGTAGGTAATTGGATTTATTAACCACTTACCGGTCGTAGCTACAAATAATTATTACACTATTGCTGCTTTACGCAATTTACTCGTACAATCACTCCAAACTAGTCTCTTCAGTCTACCTGTACTGGATTTATAACACAGGAACTACAACCGTGTCACTGAATTACACACTTCACATATTACACACAAGTAAAATCTTCTAATCAGACGTTAAGTCTACACAGATCGAATTCTAATTCTTCTTCAACCACGAAATTCACATGTCTATCTCCTACCGATTACTGACTTACTTGCCTGTTCGCGTGTTTCTGCTGCTGCTAATACTCGTAATTCGTAACTCGTTGCTGCCCTGAACGAATTCTGCCACTTATTTCTACAGCCGCGGAACGGACATAGATCTTCAGTAAACGCACATCACGTCACGCTATCCAGTCAGTCTATTGGCGCGTCTGTATTATTCCGTGTTTGACCGTGATTACAGAGGTGTTGTCTGACAACATGATGACCTAATTCATTAAAGTATTTGTATTATGTCTTAGTAGATTCTCATCATTAGAATAGATCAGCAGCTGATTCGTCCAGAGTGTATAAACTTTACCTAAATTAAAATGAAATGGTGCAATTTACAAGGAATATTCAGATCTATTTTGAGTGCGACTTCGTGTCAACTCTCTAAGTCTGGATAAAAAAATTGTTCCAATAATTTAACACAATTTTATACGCTCACTTCCATCTTTAATGTAATTTTAATTGCTATCATTCCTTCATTGAAAATAATACTAAAATTAAAAGTAAGCTGCTGCATACTTCTGCCATATTTTTGTCATCCTCAAGAAACTGTTCACTTGTTGAAGTTACTGCACTGCTGAAGTTAAAATATTCCAATGTTATTCCATTTGTGTCATTCGCTCATTTAAATACATTTGCTTAAGCTCACCACTCCTTGTCATTTCTTGCGCCACCTTCTTCTTCCTGCGTCCACATTTTCTGTTCATGATTTTATTGTTAAATTAAGACATTTTTCAAATTTTGAATTTTAGTGGTTGATTTATTATTACTTATTTGTATGGGTTTGTGTAACCATATGATATCGGCGTGGTGTCATTATTGTTATTATTTTTATTTTTATCTAAATCTTCATAGATGTTATATTAATGTCGCGTGTTTCCTGTGTAACGCGACCAATAACTTCCACGTAGGTTTCGGATTTGGCGAATAAGTTTATTGAACACACGCTTTTACACGCTCAGATACAATTAGTATCATTTTCACCGCTTCTGCGACTCCATTCAAGCGATCCAACTAACTCGGCGAATGCGAGGCTTCAACTGACTCCGGCTGCTGCCATATTGCAGCTGACCGCTGTCTGGTATATTCTGTTGGTATTCAATATGTCGCTGTGGGAACTCATCAATTTCCGTTGTTTTCGTTGCCAAGCGATGGACGGCCTATAACATGTTACATTAATATATGTCACTTCCTATGTTTACGTGTCTTTATGTTATTTTCTTTTTATACTTACGTGCCCTATTAGTACTTATGTTCTCATGCAGTTGACCTATTTCAGTGTTTCTCAACCGCCGGGCCACGGCCCGGATACGGGCCCTGGAATCAATTGTACCGGACCCTCGCCTTATAGAGAAAAGTATTTATCTGACCGCGGTCGGATAAAGGTTGAGAACCGCTGCTCTAGTTGAGTATAAAGTAAAGCTGTCCCTGTAACAGGCCGTGGGGGCCCATAGGGTTGTGAATCGTCGAGGTTCCCACATACTCTAGACCATCGGCTCATAGACGGTGGTGAGGTTGTCAGCTTTACGCGCCGGTCGCCCTTCAGCTCCATGAGGATTCCCGCTAGTCATTTCTATTAGCAAATGAGTCGACTGGGAGCCATAGTGGGTTACAAGGTTGACAAATTGGAGAATCTAATGACCTCATCGGGAATGAAACCCGAGACCTTCTGGTTTGGAACATAGTGTCTGAACCAACTGCGCTACGGTGGTCACTCCACTGTAGTCGAGTGTAAGCCACTTTATTATTATGGGCCTTCTGTATGTTTGTTTCCGTTCATATATCATTATGGGGGGGGGGGTTGCTGCTCTCTGTCGTAAAGTTAATGAAATATGTGAAATATGGGATCGTATATGTGATGTGTATGTCGTTCGTATGCAAGTTGTCCCTACTGATTCATACACAGTGTCCCAGGAGGAAAGGTCGCTATTCTATGTGGTCCTAGTATCGAGCATTCTAAGCAAAATGTGTAATGTACGTGTATCACATTCCGAAAGCTTTCCGAGATTCAGTTATTTCACCGTATAATAGTTGGCTTTAGCGCTCCTTCCCTCCCGCCGTACTATGGCGGTGACTGAAAGTTGTGAATCAGTGTGAAGTGTCAGCTGGCCGTTGTGACTGTTGATACTGATATTGTAGGATTGTTGTCAAAAATGCTGCACGTCTTCACAAATGCCGAATATGTTGTTATGCTGTGCGTTTACGGCTTCTGGGCTGGCAATGTCACTGCTGCTATTATGTACCGTCGGCAGTTTCCTACGTGTATGCGCAGAATTCTGGATAGTAGAGTACAATATTTTCCAAGGTGTTTAATATATTGCGTGTTCGTATTACGCTTCCCAGTGCTCATATTTCGTCTGAACGAGCACGTCAACAACATGCTGAGGAAAAGGAAAATATTCTTAAAATGGTACAGATTAACCATACAACTAACACGCGAAGGCGCTCAACACGTCTCAGTGTTTCACGAACAGGTGCATAATGACGGCTGGTACCCTTTGCACTCACAGCGTGTGCAAAATCTACATCCAATGGACTGCCATTTTGCCACTGGTTACATATTGATCTCCGATTGCTTCCGTTAATACTATTCACTGCTGAAGCTGCTTTCACCCATAACGGAATCAGCAACACACGCAACTCGTACCGAAGGCCTCACAATAAACCACACGGAATTGTGGAAAGGAAAATTAACGTCTTCCCCCCATAAATGTGTGGTGTGGTATGTTTGATGGCATGCTGATTGGTCCGTCATTTTTGACGATCGTATGACAGGGCAAAATTACCTACACTTTCTGCAAAATGTATTACCAAAAACTAGAGGAACTTCCTTTGGCTATACGGATTACTATGTATAGAACATGCCCGAGCCCCTTCTCATCATACCCGGCTTGTGACGCAACATCTCAGTGACACTTTCCTTAATCGGTGCATCAGTCGTGGCAGTACCATTTCCTGGCCAATATATCTCGAAACCTAATCCCGTTAGATTTTTGTTGAAGGGTTTGGATGAAGAGTAAAATGTACAGAAAAAAAGTGGATACACGAGACGAGCTGCACGATCACATAAAGGATGTTATTTCCCGCATAAAGGGACGTCAGGAGGCACTCAGATGACCAGGACGCCATGTTCCCAAACGAGTTGCAAGTGTTGTGATGTTGACGGTGGAATTTTCGAAAATATATTAAACTAAGTAAACTGTACCAACTTTATCACTTAAACATTAAGCACCGGTATCAGAAAGAGAACGTAATGTCTCTTTCTTATCAACAGTTTTGGAACTGTACATTGAAACAGCTCTATCTCGGAAACCGTTCGGAATAGGAACCATGTACCAGTATACATACTTTTTCTTAGAATGACCAATAATATGACCTCCCAGAATATTGACCTTTCCTCCTTGGACACCTGTACATATAATTTTTTCCAAGGTACCTAGATGTTTACCCTGCCTTCCCGTCCTTATGAGATCCATAGTATGTCATTGTTCCTATGTATGCCCTATGTTTAGTATGTGCTTTAAGGCGAAAAAAATCGTAGAAACATTCTAGCTTCTAATAGCGTCGAAGGCCATTGTAAAACGAATAGTACAAACCGATAGTTAACTATAACGTATACGTTTATAACAGAAAGTAAACATCTTATATCCAGTATACATTACAATATAGTGTTACGTTTTTATATCATCAACATCAGTAATCTGTCAAGACGAAAGGTCCACAGTCTTTTCCAAAACAATTCCTCCACTTAATGCGATCTGGAGCTTTCTCCTTCAAATGACAGTATCCTCTTCTGTCCCCAAGGTCATCCAGCATCTTCTTACGTCTTTTTCCTCGTCTTCTTGTCACTTCTATCCGCCCATCTATCTTTCTTTCGATAACTTCTTTTATAAGGCAGTTTCTGCGTAGAACATGACCAATCCAATTAGCCTTCCGTTTTCTTATTTCGTGTAGGATAATCCTCTGCTCACTGACTTCTTCATTTCTCACATAATCGGTCCAACTGATCTTCTCCATCTTTCTCCAACACCACATTTCGAAACTTTCCAGATATTTCTCATGTACTGCCCTAAGTGTTCATGT
This sequence comes from Cryptotermes secundus, assembly GCF_002891405.2. Lineage (NCBI taxonomy): Eukaryota > Metazoa > Arthropoda > Insecta > Blattodea > Kalotermitidae > Cryptotermes > Cryptotermes secundus. Next base: position 1,080,748 of record NW_019723917.1, on the reverse strand, counting down.
TTCAGCCCCATTCAGAGCTATGCTCCAAATGTAGCATTTCACTAGTTTCTTCCTCAAATTTAAGTCCAATTTGCTGGTAAAAAGATTCTTCTTCTTGCTAAATGCAGCTTTTGCCATGGCAAT
>NW_019723917.1:1059034-1080517 GCF_002891405.2 Cryptotermes secundus | reverse complement strand
ATTGTGACTGGGGTTGGTTGTCTCGAAATTTTCATTACTTTTGTTTTCTCCACATTCATTTCCATGCCATAGCACCTTCCAATTTCAATTAGTCTATCAATCATGCCCTGTAGCACAGTTTCTTCCTTAGCTATTAACACAAGGTCATCTGCATATTTCACAGTTTGAATAATTTGCCCTCCTACTTTGAAGTCTCCAATGCCATCCAGAGCTTCCTTTGTAAGGCATTCGCTGTACAAGTTGAACAGAACTGGTGATAAACAGCATCCTTGTCGAGCTCCTCTTCCAATCTGCACACTTCCTGTCTCCCTTATATCCAGTCGTACTCTAACTTTCTGATCCATGTACAATTTGCTAATCAATCTTCTTTAACGCCAATCGATACCTGTTTCTTTTAGGATCAGCATTAATTTGGTCCAGTTTACCCGGTCAAATGCCTTCTGCCAGTCTATGAAACAAACACACAGTTCTTCATCTATCTTCAAAGTTCGTTCCGCTATAATTCTCAACGTCCCAATTGCATCCCTGGTATATATAATAAATCAAGTGTTTTCTTCTGGAACGGATATACTTTGAAGAATGCTGTCTTCTAGGGCATGGTGCCGTGTAGATCTTGTGTGAACCAACGTTTTGGAAGAACGTATCGCCCCCTCAGTAGGTTCCTGCGAAACTTTTGGTTGGTTCTCCGTGGGGCTACATTCTAGAAGACGTCATTCTTCATAGTTACCGCCGTGAAAACCTCAAATCTTACCCAGATATGTTTATATTTTTAATATTGCACATGTGAAATGATTAAGAACGTTCCAAATTCCATGAGCATGTGGACATTGTTTTCGGTGTTCAGGCCCACAAAATGTACGTCAATACGAGATGATGAATGGCGATAGAAAAAACAAACTCCGTAGTTTTAGTCCGCATGCGAACTATACCTACCGAGCGATCGCCGCTTGTCTCCGAAGTTAGTGCCAACTTTAGCGGATACGGTTTGTTACGTGGTCAGCGCAACGAATCCCCACGGCCGTTAATTTCGGTTTTCCAGACCGGAGCCTCTATTTCCTTGAAATAGCTCTCACTTGTCCTCACGAAGCTTAGTAGACCCAGTTCCAGACACAAGATGGAGGGTGGAGGCGTTGCGTAAATTCCAGGATGTAATATGGTGCTAACCAGGAGCACAGCGTTTTTCAGCAGAGGCCACAGATGAAGCCGCCCTTGGCATCAGAAACGAACTGTGATGGGTGCAGTGGCTTTATTCAATGGCAAAATTACTGGAAGCGTGCGTACAGTCTAATGGTGGGCATTTCGAACATGTGTTGTAATAACTTTAAAACATGACATAAGCATTTAAAATGACACTATTGAAGATGAGTTGGCTACGAGCTGGATGACTGAGGGGTCGGAGTTCGAGTCCCGTTAGTGTTAAGAATTTTTCTGTACTCCACGTTGTCCAGGCCAGCTCTGGGGCCCACCCAATCTCCTATCTAGTGCTTACCGGGGGCTCTTTCCCCGGGGTAAAGCGCCCGGGGCATGAAGCTGACCTCCAGCTATTGCCGAGGACAAGAAAATGTGACTCTATACACCCAATTTCCCATACGCCTTTATGGCGTAGCTACAGCTTAACTCGATAGTAGTAGCGGAAATAAACCTCACTTTTCGGCGAAATTGTAATGAGGTTATGATAACGCGGAGTGCCGACAGGGCGCAGCAAGTGTTGGTTGCGGTTAGCACGAAGTCTGCCGATAGGTGGATCTACTAACAATAAAGCCTCCACAGCCAGAATACCCAGTCAGTTACAGAGGTTACAGAACTTTGAAGACGAGAGGAGAAGAGACATGTGCCAGGGGTGTTACTACATAAAAAAAATCTTGAATTTCTTTAAACACGAAGTGTGTGCACACAATATTAATAGTGTATTCTTAGAGTTCAGAGATATATAAAAAAATCGCCGGGTGACCGCTGTGATAGAATAAGATGTAAACAAAATGTGCTACGAAGGGCAGGATGGGCATTTCCTAGACCCTTTATGTACATATACTTAACTTTAAAAATAGAAAAAAAAAGGCTATGGACATTGGCATGAAAAATGTTTGTTTGAAACACCTCCTTGAAATCTTATTTTTTTTATTTATCTTTTCAATATATATATTATGATTCGAATGTGAATATGCGAACTAGTGACTATACTATAGTCACTATAGTAAGTAAAGGCTTCGTTACGGGGATTCAGTGGCCATCATAAACACAGAACCCAATATTCCATAACACTTCAGCCTTGAATCTTCCCTTCCTTGAACTTCATGTCTGCATTGCGTGGCGTTATGTTGCGACGTTATCATTTGAATAAACCAGACAGTTGTGGCAAGCATCCGTTGTGAAATTAACCGACAAGTCTCAGATTTGGAAACTTACTTTTTTAAAAAGATTTTTTTTTGTTACAATTGTTTCGTACTCTTAGCCAGCAGTGTTATAATTTTTCATATACCCTACAACAGTCTTCGTTCAGCAGAGCAGCTGTTGCAGAGCGTGTTTCTCAACTGGTGCGGCACGTACCATAAATTGTACTGGTCAAGCCGCCTCCGTAGTCTAGGGGTAACTTTCCCATCTCATGACTCAAGGTACGCGGGTTCAAACCCGGCGGAGGTCGTGGAATTTTTAAGGGCGAAAAAATTCAGGGAACAAGCCCTCCGGGATGGATTTCAAGCCGTGGGTCCCGTGTAAAAGATCCTCATGTCTTTAGGAGACCTCTGAGAAAAATTAGGCAAAGTTTCCCGCAAAAGAAATTTCCAATTCCTCCGGTAGATGGGGAAGTATCGGGCACCACTGCCAGACAGATGGCCGATCTCGCTGGCATAACGGGGCTCATTGCGAGCACCAGTACTGGCAGGGAATGGCGACTGGTAGAATATCAAAGGGGGACGTACAATAGACTATTAGTCGCAGTGCATGGGGAAACCCACCCCCTCTACAGATAATAATAATAATACTAATTGTACTGGTCGACTGACTGCGCAGGATGTGTGGTCTCGGAAATAAGGACTCCCATTATTAATTAATATAACATTGAAATGTGAAAGGTAAAAAATGCAGCTTCCCTGTTCTTAGTTATACAATCAAGAACTATACCATGAAGATATAGGAAGAAGTGGAGGTATAGCTCCAGCATTGTTAATCTCGGTTGTGGATGGAGAGGAGTGTTAAGGTTAGCGTTCCTGCCGCTTTAGCTCGGTGATAAAGCTGCTAGTACCCAGTAGATAAGAGGCTGGGTGAAAGACCGAGCCGGTCAGATCTCACTGAAGAAGAGAAAAATATCTTACCCCCAGCAGCACTTTGGCCCTGGGGCCGACCCAGCCTCTAACAGAAATAAGTACCAAGAATTAATTAAATAATTTTCCTGGGGAGTAAAGCGCGGCCGACGCGTGGGGCTGACAACCTTACCGCCATCTTTGAGCTGATTGTCTAGAAAATGTGGGACTCTCAATGTCTCACAACCCTATGGGCCTTCACGGCCTGTTACAGGGGTAGCTTTATTTCTTTTTACTTTACTACTGGGAATAGAAACCTCGTCGTCCAGTTCATTTTCTAGCAGCCATATCAAACTGAGGTATTTTCGTCCTTCCCTCCCACAAAAAAATATTGAATAGAGTCCTTGAGAAACTGATAATTTCTCACCGAATCAAGTAATGCCAATATTTTATGGTGTCTGAAGATTCATTGTCGTGTGCCGAAGAGCCCGCTATCGGCAGTCTTTCTGCGCCAGATGAATCCAACCCACACCCTCTCATTCCATTTAAAACCAGTTTTAATATTATCTTCATATCAAGGCCCAGGTCCTCCACGTCGTCTGTTTCCATAAGGTTCTCCTACTAGAGTTGTGTATGTAGTACTCACCAATACGTGCTTCAGTACCAACTAATCTCATCCTACAGCATGACAGTTCTTGGAGCAAGAAAAACTGTATATTTCCGTGAAATTCGGGGTTTTCTTAAAATGGCCGGCAGGACGCAAGGTGCAAGGGGGTGGGGAGGATTCCTGAAGTAGAGTATTAACCGGGGTTGAGAAATGCTGGAACCCACTACTTGTGTCAGACATGTGGTTAGGGTATAAATATATATATGTGTATATATATTGTAACGTGTTTTGGTTACTGAAGACGCCGTTCGGATTGTTAATTGGCTTATTCAACAACCTACAAGTAACGGCTACAATTAATTATAATAATGTTGCGGGGTTTCACGATTTATAACCCTATTCGCAAATCAGTTCACTCTATCTTCAGTAGTCTACACGTTTACAGTAGGGGAGCTATGTATCACTGTATCACACACTCCCAATTACACAATTACACACACGTCCACTTCTTCTTTCCGCGACGGCTGCTATATTCCAACTATAGTCGGCTGACTGGAGAACTGTTGATAACACACTCTCTCGACTACTACTTAACTCGGTGACTGCCACATTACAACTAACTCACCCTTACCGCTCAGCCGGCTTTTATTCTGTTCGCTGTTGCCTGTTGCGTGCCACGTCACAGTAGGAAGCGGTGCCGCTTCACCGTGTTTGCGTATAGCCTAGCAACGCTGTTACCTGGTGCCGTCTTACGTCACTGCGCGTTGCGCGTTACGTTACCGTGCGGAGGGGGAGGGGAGGGAACGCTGATTCATGCGCCACGTCACTGTGGTCTGAGTTGTCACGTTGCTGCTGGGTAGGGAGGGGTTCTCCGTTGCGCAACATGTCACAATATATATATTGTGACGTGTTGCGCAATGGTAATAGGCAGGTCAACATCCTCCCTCCCCCCAGCGGTGACGTGCCGAGCGCAGCCGAAGTTAACCGAGTCCCTGTAACCTGGTAGCTATGCAACGCGAGTCAACAGCGGTGACGTCACCAAGGGATATCGCGGTTGCTAGGCAGCAGTCAACAACTCCGGACAGCATTGCTAGCACGGCGGCACCAGACAACAGTGGTGCCTATTACGTGGCCGTTTTCTGTATTGTCCGAACGAGGCTACATAAGGAGCAGCGAAGGCTATTCACAGTTAGTCCTCGAGCTACCTCCGAGTTAGTTCCGAGTTAGCCAGCAACCAGTCAGTTGTATCCTGGCATTTGGAGTGTAGTATTTGTGATACTGCAGATAGCAGTAATTGTGAATCTGTATTTTGGGTGATTGTAAGTGCGAATGTGAAATAAAATTCGCTATATCAAATACGGCGTGAAGTTATTTGTCACGTTATACACCCGATACGTTACATCGTTGTCAGAAGTGGGATTTGCACTTACACACGTGACCAACGGGATCAGTAACAAAACACGTTACACTGGTGTCAGAATTGGTTTCTGAGCTTAAACACGCCACAAACAAATTGTTGTGCATTGAATATTTTACTGCTACAAAATGGAGATGCTGCAAATGATGGAAATGCTTCTCAAGGAAATCAGAGCTAGCCAAGAAAAAACGGAGGTAAAATTGGACTCCAGCATGAAAGCCTGGCTAGAAGAGATGGCCGCCTGGCGAGAAAAGACTTCCGCGGAGACGAGAGCAACCCCAGCAAGGGCGGCACAACAAGAATAGGTTCCCATAGTGATACCGGTCGAAGAGACGATGGCCTGCCGGGAAATGGAGGCACGTCTAGAAGAAGAAGAGCCGGTCTCAGCGAACAGGAAACCTGAGGCGGCAGAACTACGAGAGGTACCCGTACAAGACGCCGAAGTAATGCCGGTCGGAGAACCGAAGAAGAAAAGGCGCAGGGACCGAAACAAGCGACGAAATATGAAGAGTTCGACACGGAAAAACTGTGGACCCCGGATGAAGTTGGCTGCCCCCTGCAGGAAAACATCCCGTCGCGCGACAGTGGCACGACGGAGAAATGCCTTCAAGAAGGAAATTCCCCTGGGAACCTTCGGATGCCAGCGGAAAGAAGGACCCCCAGCCGAGCAGGGAAGGCAGAAGAATTGGACCAGAAACCATCCTACGAGAGGAACCCAGAAAAAATGGACTCCCAGATGGAAACAACTGGTGCGCCCGGAAGGCACCAAGGAAACGAAGTATCGAGACTTCGAGGACCAGCTACGGCTTGGAAACAAGTGGAAATTTAACAAGACCCACAGGAGGACAAGGGATTGGAAATCGCAAAGCGTACTTTCACATCTGTCCCATTACAGAAAAGTAAAATCTGGACACTGTGGAGGGGTCGACCCCTTCCAAAACGAAAAAGAAGCAGGGCACAGAAGAGGAGCCGGTAAAATAGAAGAACCGGCCTCCCCAGTGAGAGTGAATGTGCCATGGGAGAAAGCGATGTATGAATGTGATCTTCCGGCGAGCTGAAAGGAAACCGCTCGAGACGAGCTTTGTCTTAAGAGGGGAACGGATGTAACGGACGAAGAATAGTCGCTGCAAGAAGAGTAGCCGAAACAACAGGAGACACTGCAAGCACAGCTACGGGACGGAAAAGGAACGGGGGCGCACCGTTAGGCTATTCGGGACGAACAGCCTTAAGGAGGGAGCACTGTGACGTGTTGCGCAATGGTAATAGGCAGGTCAACATCCTCCCTCCCCCCCAGCGGTGACGTGCCGAGCGGAGCCGAAGTTAGCCGAGTCCCTGTAACCTGGTAGCTATGCAACGCGAGTCAAGAGCGGTGACGTCACCAAGGGATATCGCGGTTGCTAGACAGCAGTAACAACTCCGGACAGCGTTGCTAGCACGACGGCAGCAGACAACAGTGGTGCCTATTACGTGGCCGTTTTCTGTATTGTCCGAACGGGGCTACATAAGGAGCAGCAGCAGTTAGTCCTCGAGCTACCTCCGAGTTAGTTCCGAGTTAGCCAGCAACCAGTCCGTTTATCCTGGCATTTGGAGTGTAGTATTCATGATACTGCAGATAGCAGTAATTGTGAATCTGTAATTTGGGTGATTGTAAGTGTGAATGTGAAATAAAATTCGCTATATCAAATACGGCGTGAAGTTTTTGTCACGTTATACACCCGATACGCGACGATATATATATATAGGGCGTTTCACTGCTTACTATTACAACAAAAGTATACTTTGGATTTAACACTCAGTCTTTTCGAACAACCTTCACTTCAGCTTCGTGTTGCTTAATAATCGTATATCTCTCACTTTATACGAGACTTGGATTTGTTGTCCTCGAAAAGTGCTCAACACAGAGATAATTTGAACATACTACATAACGTCGATGCAGTTGAGGTCTGAAAATTTTACTTCAGACACTTTTCGTGGTGGCAAATATTCAACAAGATAAAGATTATCCAATCTGTGTAGTGTGACTAATCTTACAGCAGTTTTATTCAGTTCCGTCACTCTTCTGCTCCCAGTTCGCCCTGCTTGAAAACAAGGCAGTCACTAGTCAATTTCTTAACTCCCGGAAGGGGGTTAAATCTGTACCTAATTAATATGATTATGGGCCGCGCCAGAGCTCAAACGGTTTTTTCTCTGGCTTCCCACCGTGGCGGCTCGGGTTCGATCCCGAGTCTGGTCAAGTGGGATATGTGGTAGACAAAGTGGCACTGGGACGGGTTTTCTCCGAGTACTTAGGTTTCCTCTGCTAATCTTCATTCCACCAAATTCTCTATCATCACAATTACCCGGGGCACGCTGCAATAGGTCAATCAGTGGCCACCGTGCCGAGTGGACTCATTTCGACTCCACTACCCACAAAGCGAATTAAAAAGATAATAAAATATATATGATTATATCTAAGCAGTGCCAAGGCAACTTGAAATAAAATAATCTTAAGGAAGATGCAATTTCTGACTATAAACGAACAGTTTCCAACAAAAGATTGTACAGAATGCACAATTTAACGCAACCCTAACTGCAGGAGTATAAGCATGGTTACAGGTGAAAATATAAGGAAGCAAGGAATTCTGGGAATAACTAGCCGTCTACACTCTTTCGCCGTAACTGTTGTACCCGAGAGGACAAATAGAACTAATCTTCAGTATACATGCATAATGCAATCGGAAAAGCGAGGCTGTAGTGTTGCTATTACTGGTGAGACTGATTCCTTAGGTACGCCGTAGAGATGGACTAATGTGGGGTGATAAACATGCCAAGTTTCATTAAGATTGGTTCTGGCATTCGAGTAATATTAATGGTAACGCCTCAGCAGTTTTAGAGCCTGCGATATTGGTATTACTGACGAGAGGGATTTATGATGTACACCATTCAGATTAAGAACAGGGAGAGCGCAGTAGTTATAGCGACTGACTACGGGCTGGGCGACCAAGGGATCGGAGTTCGAGTCCCGATGGGGACAGGAATTTTCACTTCTTCCTGTAGTCCAGACCGGATTTGGGGCCCGCCCAGCCTCCTAACCATCTGATAACACGGTCTATTTCCTAGGGGTAAAGCTGTCGGGCGTGAAGCTGACAACTCACCTCCAACTAGTGCCGAGGTCAAGAACTGGGTCTATACATCCACTCCCAAGTACGTCTTCATGGCGTAGTGCTTAATTAGTTAAGCATACGAACAACTTTACCTTATCTCACCTTACGCCACTGAGATAGTCTTTACGTGGCAAGGGATTTTCAAGTATAAGGAGTTAGCGTGACGAATAATTGTGGGATCTAGATCTGATGATTGCGTTTATTGTACGGCCCTATTACAATTACAGTTGATTATAACAGCTCACACATCGAACTTCTTCTTGCTAACGAGTCTCTCACTGTATTTCTCCTGTGTTTCGGACTGGTCTCTTGTCTCTAGTCTTCTACTGCTCAGTATGACTCACGGCTTCTATGTTACGACTGATTCAATTTGAGTCTGAGTCTGACTCTTATGTTACGACCGACGGCCAGTCTAGCTTGGAATAAAACATCCATCTGATGCTTGCGACCAAATTTTTATTACTGTCAGACAGTGCTTGTTTGTTGATATGGGACGCAATCTCTGACGAGGGGACGGGTCCGTCTTTCGTCAGAGTCATTGTATGCAGTAGTAAGTCATTTGTCATAATATAAAATATATTTACACTTTACATGTTAAACATGTTAATAAATATATATAAAATACATACATGGCCTCTGTCAGTCAAGGCTCACTACAGCAGATTATGTCCTATTTCTAGTAGCTTCTGCTATAACAGCAGTCTAGTCACTGACTCAGGTTAAAGTCAAAGTCAAAGTCATGTTCCGACTGACAGTCAGTGAGGCTGTCTGTCTTGGTGTCGAGCCCCGGTTCGATGTTACTTTTTAAGTGAAAGTGACTCGGTTTGCTCTGTAAGGTCGCTTATATAGCGTTTCGGTATCCATTTTGGTTACGCGTATTGTCTGCTACGAATTGTGTTTCGTCCGATGCTGCGAAACATACGTAGCATTGTCCCACTGTTGACTGCGTAATGTGTGTTCACCCAAATCCATTGACAAGCAACGGTATATTCCGTATTTCCAGGGGAATGTGCTCAACTAAACGCCGCCCAGTAGACCGTCATATTCCGGCATTCAGGTGTCATTTCACAATATACTTCTCAAATTTCGTGAAGATCGGCGTATGCCTCCAGGCAATATTAAGGTCATATCTCAGAAATTTATGACGTTGCTATATTAGTATTACTGATGGGAGGGAGTGATGACATACTCCGACGAGATTGCATAATACTCTTACCAAGTTCCACGGAGATTTGTACAGACGTTCAATTTTTGTTAAGATTTTACCTCAGCAATTTGAATGGCTGTATTGTTTGTCTTACTGAAGGAAAGGACTTATGAAGTGCACCGCTGAAATGGGCTCAGATGGCTTCATATACATACCAAGTTTCATATGATCGGTTGGGAAATTTAGGTAACATTACGGTTATTATTTTAACAATTAGAGAGGCTGTAATGTTTTATACTGTTAGCTTAAGGGATATAAGGAGTATGCCGTTGAGATGGCTTCGTGTGAGGTGATAAATATACAGTAAAACTTGGTTATAGCAACATCGGTTTCTGCGACACCTTGTCTATTGCGTCAAATATTCAGTTGTACGAACTAATTCCTCATAAAGCAACTGTTTTTATACCTTGCTTAGTACGACATGCACAAATGCATCAACCTCGTATGTAACGTCATTTTCATTCCCGAATTTCTCTGATATGGACATTGAACGTAATTTTGAAAGTGTGTATTGGGCAAGTAACAGGAAACAGATGAAGATAACTGATTACTGTACTCGTATCTAGGTACAGTAAGGCACAACAATTGATGTAATCTACTGTAATTTGTTGAGTAGGCCTACCTTTAATATACAGTATTAGTGCGGTGTGTATTGTCAGTGAAAAGCGCTGTAATATGTCTTTGATATTACACATTTGGGCAATTCCACGTTAATGTTACGTTAGTCTGTACTTAACTATGTATTTCACTAAAAAATGCAACATTTTAACTCGGTTTTTGGTAGATTTTTACGTGACTAACATAAGGCTACTGTGGAAGTGCCCATTTCGGTTACAACGACATTCGTTTATAACGACACTATTTTTAGGTCCCTTTGATGACGTTATAACCAAGTTCTACTGTACTAAGTTTCATGAAGATTGGTATGGGAATTCAAGAAATATTAAGGATTTACCTCAGAAAAATGAATGTGTGTAATTATTAAAGAGAGTGATTTATGAATTATGTCACCGAGATGGGGCCAGTTGCCATGATATGCATACAAATATTCGTATAGATTGGTACAGGTGTTCAGAAGTTAATAGGGCGGATACACGTACAGACACACAGCGTGGTAATCTCATACACCTACTTTTATTTTTTCAAAGTAAGGAAATTATGTCGACAAGTGTTTCGTTAGTTAGGTTTATTACTTATTTACTTCAGCCAGCCGAGAAGACTGTAAGACACGGGGCAAGTTTCCTGCTGGTATAATGTTACCTTGTTCCATACTTCCTTCTCAGATCGAGTGTTCCTAAGTACTTGTTAAGCTCGTACGGTTTAGATGAGAAGAAATGTTCGAGAATGGACACACGTGTTGCTTGCACCTGCAGGAATTCTGCGCGACTAACAACACAACAGCCGCGCAGGCAGGAGGGCAATATGGAAGTCATACCAGGGTCAAAAATAACGCTGGGGAAATCCTTACAGAAGGGGAAGAGCTTTTGATGTCATATCTTTACCGATGTATCTGATTGACGTTCGGTTGGGTTTTCAATGCTATACCCTTCACTTGCAGGTCACTGGTGAAACCTGAATTTATTTCCATCCCGAATTTCTTTCATATATTCTCTAGACGCTGTGTTTCACTATCCTGTTGCTAATTCAGTTGAATTCCCACAGTTGCCCTCTGAATAGTAACATGAATTTGTCTCTGTAAGAACAGAATCTGGCGATACCAATAACGTGCGTATAAGGTAGATAGAAAGCATTTGGAAAATATGTGCACCAGTTTTCAATTCATTTTATGGATTCTAAATATAAAGCCATGTCGGTTATCAATTTCCTACCGTGAAGGCCTTCCTTTCGGGTTTATATATCCAAGAGATTCGTTAAGATATTGTTGAAATACAAGAAACAAGCGGTAATCTTATTCTGAAGCATTCTGAGGATCGTATATTATGCTTAGTACTTTTAGTCTCTGGATTTGATTAATTTTCCTACGCTCTAAAAAGGAACACGTGATTTCGGAGCACGATCATCTCCCGTTTTCAGGTAAGGCTCCGTACTATGTTGGATCCATTCGAAGAAGCTAACACCAATCCCTGCTCTCCTTCTGACGGGAGCAGATTCATTCTAGTTGCAGCCACAGGGCAATGAACTCAGACGCCCATTAAGACCAAACTTTCACTTCACTCTTATTCTTAATACAGGAGTAGCTCCCAATAATCGGTCCACCAACTTACGTCATCCAGTCAGTGGGTTAAGTCTTTCTAATGGACCCGACTGGGTAGGTACCACTTGTCTCATGACAGGATTAGATTCAGGTATTCCCAATCACGGACAACTCAGTTAGTTCGTCGAGTAACTGGGTTAGGCGTTTCTAAAGGGCCCAGTCGAATAGGCGCATCATCTGCGTGCGAGAGAATTTAAGCTTATCCCAATCTCTGACAACAAAATTAGGCTGGGTCTCTCCAACGGACCAGCCGGTTAGGTAGCCATTGTCTGAGGACGGGAGTAAAGACGGCACCCGTAACAATATCTTCCCTTGGAGAGGGACAATGGAAACAAAGTAGAAAGCTCTAATACTAAATAAAAAATTATTCCTCATGACTAAGGTGCGTTTGATTACAAATCATCGGTTTTTATGCTTGGCCCAGTCCATCTGACAGTAACAATCAGGTTGGCACAACAATAATCTATATAAGCTGAGTCTACTCTCTGATTGAGGTTTGTCACGATTTTGTTCCATCTCAAACAACTCTTGTGTTTCATAGTTGGTCAATATTTACAGAAGAATTTATTGCATGGCGACTACTGAGCCATTGCCTAACAACGAGCGCGTTTGCAAAGCCATTTCCTGGTAAGGATTGTCTCTGCTGGCTTCAAAATTCTAGCTTTCAGCAGATATGCCACAATTTCTGCAGAGACATTCCGATATCACTCTAGACAGTAGTCACTGGGGCTCAGTGACACACATGGGTCCAATGCCATCTCATACCTTATTCGTCGGCCATGGTCAAAGGTAAATTTCTTGACTGTCTTCAAGGGTGATAAATGGAGAGGAATGATCATCGCCAGGACAGCTAAGGTAGCCAGGAAGATTTCTTCTAACCAGCGAAATATTGTCTACAGGGGATATGGTCTGATGCTTAGAAATGGCAGTCTATATATTTAAGAGTGATTTAGTAATAAAACTCAGGTCTGTTTCAGGTTGAAAATTCTTTGTCGACGTACGAGCCTCACGCATGCGTCGTAGTCTACTCCATTGTGGACCGCAACACTTTCAAAGTAGGGGAAGATATCCTCAACTACTTGTGGCGTGAGAACTACATACAAGAGAAATCTGTAATTCTTGTTGGCAACAAGGCCGATCTTGCCAGGTCTCGTGTCATCCCAATAAATGGTGAGTAGCAGACGCATTTAAAATGCTAATCATCATCATATATATGCTGATGTTTTCGCAGCCGTGGTTTCTGATTTGTGATTCCATGTAGTTCTGTAAGCGGGTACTGATGTTTCTGAGGAATATTCTTCTTTCTCTTGAGGGTTTAAACTAGAGGAAACATACTGCCCCTATTCAACCATATATGGTTACAAAACTATTTTGTATCAAAATCCAGGGAACCACAATTTTTGTAATTATCAATAATTGTTCTTTTACGACTGAACCTTCCTCTATCTGGACTTTAAATTTTTTCACCTGTCTTCCTCTGTGTCGTGATGTTTGCACATCAAATTTTGGCTTACGTACCGTTCTTGTCTCAGAAGGAACGATAACTGGCCATTGTTACTGTGACATTCCTTATCTGCTGTAACCACCGAGAGGTAAACAACTCCGTGTAGTCCAGAGCCCATTCCGATAATTACATATTCACTCAGTTAATCAAGATTTACAATGAACCCAAACATTCCTTATATTCTCCTGAGCCAGAAGACTCCACCCCCAACGTCGCATCGTATTTCTCCAGACCCACTTAGATGTCGGTATCCCCTCTATGCACAGCCATCTGTCTCTGCCGCCTCCACCTTCAAGTTTAACGGCAAAACATTTCAGTTGGTTTCTCACTATACTCCTCGTGTTACATGTTCTGTCCCTCTACAGGTCATGCCTAAGGTGATATCTCCTCACAAGATGGGTTGTCGTCGCGTTTGCCATGCGAAGGGTTCGTGGGTGTGCACAGAGAGATGTAAATTCCAATTATATACTGTAGCGTGCAGATCCATTCATAGTTAGCGATCGCAAACAAACAGGTTCGCACGGCAATTCATCAACACGCAACAAAAAGGAACTGTTGGAAGTGGTGTTTCCTACACGATCCGTGCAAAAGGTTTATCAATGGGATTATTTTAGGGCCTAGTTCACATGCATCTCTTGTAGAGGCGAGGTCGCATAAAGCACTGTAACCCTGCGAGCAGTAGGTGGCGACGAAAAGAGAAATATCGAATCTGAGACGGTAAAATATGGCCGCGAGTCACACCGGACTCAGACCCGAGAATGACTGCGCTGGCGACGGTCAGCAGCAATTGTAAACGATATAGCAGTCATCTCGTCAGAGACAGTGCCCCACATCAAGGAACCCGCAACTGTATCACATTAATAAAAATCTGGTCGTAATCCCCAAAATGGATGCTTATTCTAAGGCAGATTGGCAGACTGACCGTAGGTGGTAACATAAGACTCAGACTCAAATTAGTTCAGTTGTGGAATATATGGCAGACGGTAAGGACTTAAGCCGATAATGTTAAAATCTCTTACCAGGAAACGAGTAACGAAGACAGAGAAAACTTTATGTCTGCTGTAATTACAGTGGCATTTGGAGTGCGTAATTCACAGATACGGTTATAATTATATGTACTTATAATCAGTAAGTGGTAAATAAATCTAATCTCCAATCTAAACCCCAGTCTAGATCTACCGATACATATGGCGACCGAGCAACAACTGAGAGGCAGACAGTAGGGATGGCCAACCGTCGGATCACTACAGGATGCCGGCGGCAAATGGCTGACGCCGGGCTCGTGCGCTGTCATTACGGCAAGGGCTGACTATAGGTTAGTCACAAACAGTGCCTCGTGACCGTATGCAACCGGGGCGTACGTAGCTGTTGTTAGACACACCATTGCATATGGATGGCCCAAAAGATAGACGAACCAACGTTAGACGTTACAGACGGTATCTGGGAGAGCCCTCCAAATCTTCACTGAAGGTTTCCTGTCACTCATCCTGGGGCGGAGCCCACTGAAAATTTGATTATTCTTCGCCATTATCACAGACGAAATCATCTAGGGGCTGGCCATCCTGCCCACATGTAATGCATTTGTGAATCTAAGGCGCCAAACTCTGCATCATTCAGAGAATGAGGTGTCAGTATGGATCCCCGGCGCGGGTCACTGACATTCAAGTCTGGTTGTGGCCAATGATCAGTTAATATCTACACAATGTGAGAGCGTAGTGATCCCACCCAATGTGGCATAACTACAGGTCCATGACACTATCCCGAAGTTACCGGACGTGATTACAGCGACCAAGCCAAACCTGAGTGACACTTAATCCCGAGATTTAATAGAGATTCTCACCGACTACAGAAACTTCTTTGCTATGGACGCTGATGACTACGGACTGATATATACAGTGAACAACCTTATAGATATGGTAGAGACCCGACCCGTTCTTGAACTCCTAAGCAGTATCCCCCTAGCAAAACAGGTAAATGTGGACGAGATATTCAAGGACATAAAACGACGTGGGGTTATTGAAGAAGCAGGCAGCCCATGGTCACCCTCCGTCGTTCTCGCCCGAAAGAAGACCGGGGACAGCGCTTCTGCGTGGACTACAGGAATCAGAACGATGTCGCAAGGAAGGACTCTTTCCTACTACCCCGGACTGCTGACACTCTGGACGCGCTGGCTGGAGCCAAATGGTTATCCTGTCTGGACCTGAAGTGGGGTTATTAAAATGGATCTGCGCGCAGGCGACAATATTTCGAGATGTCTCACTGTAATCACAAAGGACAAGCAAGACTTCCAGTGGGCTTTACTCGAGACAGAATGTTTGGTACTTTATTCAGGCAATGTTTGAACACCCTGTAACAATAATCAAGTTTTCTCGCGTTTTACTGCTCATACGACTCTACGGTGAGGAGTTCGAGTCTTGCTGGAAGTTGTATCTTTGCCCATATTTATGCTACGTGCCTCTCTGCAATTGTAACTAAAGGGGGCCATACACGTACGAGTCTGCCTCGCGAGTTCGGCTCAGCGAGCTTGACTCGGGAGCCGGGTTCGGATTAATTTCACCACAAACGCATGAGCCGACTCCCAACTTTGCGACCCTCACACGGACGAGTTTGGCTCATCGGAATCCGAACCGAGACGGACTCATGAGCCAGACTTGTACGAGTGAGGGTCCCTTAACACATTTTCGGCTTAAGGATCTCTGGAATCAGAGCTCCAGGCATGAGGAGTGTGTCTAGCTGCTTAGAGGCCATTTGGTATTTGAAACAGCATAGTTATCGGACTACGGGCTGGACGACCGGGGTTCCCAGCCCATCACTAGCAGCGACTCTTCTTTTCGTCACCGCGTTCAGACCGACTCTGGAGTCCACCCAGTCTCTTAACAGTGGGTTCTGGGGCCTCTTTACTCGAGGGTAAGTCGGTCGGTACGAGGACCTATCTTCGTCCGCACGTCTTTATGGCGTAGTGCTTAATTAAACACTGGGTCATCTTTCCTGTTTATTGTGCAAGTTCGCTGAAGCGAAAAATTGTGTCTTACGTCGGGAGGGGCAAAACAGAGTTTCGGCCATGACCGGCTGTACTAACTGCGCTCTGCTGTGATTATCCTCACTCCATCATGATAATTTCCGGAAAGTGTCTGTAATGCCGTAGTGCAGGGGAGTGTGGAGTCAGCCCGCCTCTGCCACCACTGTACCGCCGCCAGTACGGGGGGCGTGGAGTTATCCCTCCTCGCCTCCACTTGTTATGTCGTAAACTGGTACCACTGGTAACGTCGAGCCGTCGGGGGTGTGCAAGTACCCCTCTTTGCATCCCCAGCTTATGCTGTAAGGAGTTAACACCATACTCCTAGCTCACCCTTAGCTAGGATTCTCCTATTTCGGGGTTTCCTTCTCGGTAAAAGCTGCCACCATCTATTATCTGTCCTTTCGATTGTGGGCACCACTCCTTGGCATACGGTCATAGCTCCTTGACCACTCCTCCCGTAGTTTACAGGTAGCGACTTAATACTTTATTAATACACTTTATCATTATATCTTAAGGGGCGTTGGTATCTAGGCTACTCAACTCTGCCTGTGTGGCAGGTGCCTATCCCTGTTAGTCTTTCTTTGTCTTCGGCTGCTACTGCTGCCTGTGTCAGTTCAACCCTCGCTTTGGTCAGGATTCTCGGGAACGGTCGTGGGGAAAGTTGATTATAGATATGAATCACAATCCCGGTACATCCTATCCTATCTATCTACTCCATCTATTTACACTTTTGTATTTACATAATTTACAAATTTACATTATCACAAAGACTGACCTTCAGTCAGGACTCCATAGAGCCTTTACTACTCGTTCTGTTTCTTTAAGTCCTCCCCCTTCAGGGGTGGAGGCCTGGAGCCTCTCTCTCTCTCTCTCTGACTTGACTAATGAGGACATGCAAGTCCCCCTCGTGAACATATATCTTCTCCCGGCACATTTCTTACTACTCATATATATATCTGGTTACACTCTCCGTCGTAAGGTCTCTTCTACATAATCTACCCTTAGTTATATTTATATATCAAATTCCCATATACTATCTTTACCCTACATACTAACCATAACCCTAACACATATCTATAAAACCTTCTTGCCTGACGCACATCCTAAGCGCTTACATAATTCTACAATCCTCCCCTAAGGGCTCACTGGGTACACTGGAGATTGCACATTCAAATAGCTCAACAACACTGTTATCACCAATACTATTAAACACAATATTATCAATCAGCATGGCTGTTATGCGTAAATAAGACTTACTTGACATAGAAGACTGTAGGCCCTTCCAGCACTTGTCAACCCCATGTTGAAGAGAGCCTTCGGCTGACAACTGGATTTTCTGTTAGAACATGTTCCAAGTCCCCCGAAATTCCCTAATGTATGGGTTTATTTCGCTGATTCAGCGTTGACGACAGAGGGTAGGTGACTCCCCCTCAGTGTCCTTAATCCTCATAATCACCTCCTCATTGACTCTCATGGGTGGTTGTGGGCGGACCCCTTGCGTCTTATTGTTGTGTATGCGGTCTCTCACGATTAATCCAGTGACCGAGTGAGGCAAGCTCTTGCTCTGCGATTACACAGACCTGCTGAGCCTCCACATTCTTAACCTAATTGCCAGTCCTGGTGTTTACAATGTACTGTAATGACTGCGAAACGCTTTTCGCAAGTCTCTAACTTTTGGGTAATACCATACCCTCTCCAATCTCAAATTTGGGCCATAACAGTGTCTGTAATTAGGCCTCGACCAATTATTTCCATATTCTATAGATTCCATGATTGATTTATCCTTCCATTCAACGCCAGACACTCTGAGACACTGATAGCGCTTTTGTACATACCGAAAATAAATTCATTTTTACTAGTCGCAAAAAGAGACCCACTCACATACAGGCTTGCAACATGTAAGCCTATGTTCACCACATAAGCAGCCAGCATTTGTGCGTCTGGATCCATGTTTGGAAGTGGATATCGCACAACAATTGAGAGAATATCGTCCAACTGTCCATTCTGTGCGAACAAACAACCCTGCTAAATCCAAGTCCAAGAAAGTGTAAGATTTTCTGAAAGACAGTCATTTTATCCTGATGGGTTGTATACGAGGAAATAAGAAATAGCCGGTTAATCCCCATGAAATTTCCGAATGTTTTGCGCTTTTCTACAGACTCCCTGTATATACAGTGTGTGCAACAATTAAACTGCGACGTAGGAGTATGATAATATAGAAGTGTGAAGTTTTGTCTCTCATGTTTAGGAGGAAAATTGTTTGACGATCATATTCTAATGGGTTCTGACGTTGGTGTCCAGTGATTGAGGTTAGCTCTTTCTAAGGAAGCCGACTGAGTAGGTGTCTTCTCCCAACCAAATGAGAACGGAAAGAGATCCAGTTTCCGAAACGTTGTGTTTTCTGGTTTCTGGAATACCGGACGATGGACAAAGTTCAAGAATCCAGTGATTCTGATAGTTCGACGATATTTGGGAACAGGCTAAGTTAAAGTCTCTGTGCTTAATTAATTAATTATTTTATTAATCAAACACTATTCCGTGAAGACCTACGACGGAGTGGAGGTGTGGCTCCACCATTCTAGAGCTTGACACTACGTGGAGATGAGTGGTTAGCTTCATTCCGCTCCCGCTGTACCCTCAAGGAAATCTAATTCAGATTAAGGGTTAGTGGATGGTCGTCGTGAAAACTGTATTGGATCTATGGGTTCCTAAAATGCTGAATATTTCTTGAACAGCTGAGCAGCTATTATCTTCCTAAGAAGGACTTCGCTGCATTGAACTAGTTAGTTAGTTAGTTAGTTAGTTAGTTAGTGAGTCAGTTGGATCAACATAACAGGAGTGTTTGCGGTATACAAATATGCGAATTTCTTTCTGAGCTCTTTCACAGACGTATTCAGCCAACTGCAGGTACGAATCCACTGATGCAAATTAAGCGCACGGCAGGATACACGCTGCTCATACACAGAAAAGACTTCGCTTCGTATTTCAATAGATGCTGAACATATCGAAAGCTGTTTCGAATAAAAGTTGCAGACCCTAAGGACACGCGTGTGTTACTGCGTACGAATGTTATATATATATATATAAGCCAGTGCTGCCCCCTATAGAAATCCAGTTTCCGATTCATTTAGAAGTGAGGATATTTGTGTTTCGACACGTAGCCTTGTAAGTATACACCAAATTATTTGTAGCTTATTTAACATTTCCAGTATCGAAAATATATACTCGTAGCATTGTATGTTGCGTTGATACATGAATTATAATTGTAAGAAATCGGAAATAATTTTGAAGGAAACGCTCATGACATAATCGAGGTACTATTCCGGAATTCGCCTAGAGGGACTGAGGAAAATCACGAGAAATATCATTCAGGATGGCAGTGTCCCTGTCGAGATTAGAACTAAGCACCTCTCAATTAAAAGTTCAGATTATTACCTCTATACCAGTCTGTTTAGTATAAATGTTTCGGGGGAACATTTTGCTTCCATCTTCATTGTCAGCGTAGGTAGGCTTACATGACTATGGCGTTGTATTCTATACAATAATTGCCATAGGAACTTCTTATGTACAGGGAAAACGCTGATTACAAACTCCATTTCAGTTGGTTAGGTAATGACTGTCAGTATCGAGACTATAATACTGTCAATGATTACGAAATAAAATGACCCCCCCCCAGCCTTTGTATGATCATCCAATGGCAAATGTAACAGAAGAACAGAAATTAATTCAGCAGAGGTCGCGGTTTCGCGAACTGATGAGATAGACTATTTCAATTCAGCTAATCCCTTCAGTCACAATACGGCCCTGGGTTAGACACAGCCTCTAACAGAAATGAGAAGGCCGCGCCATAGCTCAAGCGGTTAGTCGCTGGATTCCCACCGCGGCGGCCCGGGTTCGATCACGGGTCTGGTCAAGTGGGATTTATGGTGGAAAAATTGGCCCTGGGGTAGGTTTTCTCAGAGCACTTCGGTTTCCCCTGCCAATCTTCATTCCACCAATTTCTCTACAATCACCCTCACCTATCATCTGGGGCTGGTACAATAAGCCAAAAGTGGCCGCAGTACAAGGGACCTAGTCCCACCCCACTAACAAAAAAAAGCAGAAATAAGAACCAGGAATCTTCCTGGAGTATAAAGTGCGGCCGACGCGTAAGGCTGACAAACATACCGCCATCTGTTAGCCGGTTATCTAGAGAAATTTTTGGAGCCTCGATGTCACATAACTCTATGGGCCTTCACGTCCTGTTACAGGGACAGCTTTACCTTACCTTGATCTTTAAAGGATTTGCTCTTGTTTCTGTGTAGAAGAAGGTAAGGAAATAATGTTACGTGTTACTGACTAGACACGGGATTTGGATTTGTAATGGGAGTTACTGGACATTTAAAACTCGTAACTACAAATAACTACGACAGTCTCGTTGATTTACACGCTCTATAGATCACTACATCCACAGCACACATGAAGTTTGCTGTTTGTTCACTAGTCATTGCCAGGTATCGCGTTGCAACAACGCAATTCAAGACCTACTGGATTAGGATCGGGGCCGGCAAATTACTGTCGGACGTCGCCAGTAGAATCATCCTTGGTTCCGAATCCCGCTTCACTCAGGACCATATTCTACTGTCACGACTCTGCTAGTCCTGCAACTCCTCTATCTTACTTCAGAATGACTGACTGACTGCTAAATTGCTGCTGGACTTATTACCGCACACGGCCGTCACTTCTCGCAACCGTTGCTCACCACTTCTTATGACCGTTGCCTATTTATCTTTATGTTTATTTATTTGTTTGCCCGCTTCGGTAGAACACTTTTGACTCTTCTCAGGGTTGTGCCACGGTAATAACTGGGGCAACGCGGAGACTGCACATTTAAACTAGTCCACTTATACAAATAAATACTTTATTTTTTTGCTTAATCACTATATTGTTTATTTCAGAATCAAACTATAACTTTATCGGCGAGTAGGGAGTAATGTGCCAAAGATTAATCGAGCCAAATAAATACTGTTAAATTTAGATAAACTTAGAGAGAGCAGGTAAATGACGTCTGCCTCTGGTGAATTCTAAGTGCCAAGTCCGATACGTCTGTCTCTGATGAATTCTGAACGCCAAGTGCCTCTCCCACTCAATTC
>NW_019723917.1:1034350-1057787 GCF_002891405.2 Cryptotermes secundus | reverse complement strand
AAACAAGGGTTGCGGTAGCAAGCGAGTTTCGGTGGGACACTTCACAGATGGGTTGAGTAGCAGTGAATCGGGTGGGTACTACATCTGTCTCGGTTCGAATGGATTGGGTTTGCACAATATGAGTTATACTATTGATCGGTCGTCCTTTAGACCCCATCCCATCACATTCTACTTCCTTTTTATCTCCGCTCTGACAAAACAGCTGAGTCTTCCTAATCCCATCTCTCTTATAATGCAAGAATTTCCTTACGAAATCAATCATAATACCGTATTCATGAGCATAATCACAACCTAAAATCGCCTCCGATCCTGTCAGCTGAGGTGATATTAAAACACACATTCCAACATAACTTATTAACATACATGGTGTTACAATGAGGCCCACATATACACAATTTCTTGACTTGCTTATTACTTTACCATGAAATCATGTGACTCTTATTTCTGAAATGAAACTTGTAAATAATGTTTTTCATTTGCAATGCCTGTCCCAGTCACTTAAATCATGCTACAGATACTGTCAAAAGTAAATCTGGCAGGTAAATGTTACACATCCCTTATGCAAACAACTGTGTGATGAATCTTGCAGTATTTATGCTGAGTGAAAGTTCAGTACTTAAAATAAAACTAATCAAATACAACTTTAAGAAATATTATGCTGAACACTTGTCAATATATCAGTGGCAGTGCTATTAATGAAAACATAAAGACTGACAAAAAAAAATCATATAAAAAAATGCAGAGCACATTCAGCCTCATGATCATACATCTCCATTGCCTTCAGTGACACTTTGTCAAGTTCTGATGTGACTGAGACCAACAGTTCTTAGAAAATGCAATTTTGAATCGCTCGTAATTAGTGAGCGTGTGTGAAATGGCGGCTAACCACTGTTTGCCTCCAGGATCTACAATTGATTTATAAGCAATACCCAGTTGGAATTGTTTAGGGATTCCCTTGAGTTGCATATGTTCGTCCAGCTGGTTCAAATGAAACATCGCATTCATCTGAGAGCTGTCATCAAATATTGGTAATGAAAAGTCAGTTTGACTCAAGTAGCGGTTGGCGCTATGAAGACGAACAGACATGGGTACATTCTGATCACTCACACCTCCATTCGTACACACATTACAAGATTCATGGTTATCAGAGCATGCAAAACCACCATTTTCATTATTACTATCGGTACAGTCGTCATTTGCGTTTACAGAGAGAGTGGCTGGAACAAAACTGCTTTCAGATGGTTGTAACGTTTCTACGCTGGTAGCAGCTCTTGGGCTTACAGGTAATTTGCCGTTCGAGTTGCTAATAACCGAATTCAGCTCATAAAAATTACGCTTATTCACAGAAATTTCCCTTTCTACCACATGCAGATCTTGTTCCAGACGCTCCCCTTGCCCATTTTGAAAGATTTCTTCATTTTTATCAAAATTACCCTTAACAGCGTTTATTTCTTCTGGCAGCTCTGCGGTTTGCTCTTTTACCTGTTCCTTGTTCTGTATAATGTTGCTTGTCAATTCGTCTGCTATACGGCTAGTGTCCTTTGTTTGTTGGCCTAATTCATCATCTAACTCGGTAAACATGGGTACATTCAGATCACTTTTAGATTCCGGAAGTAGTTTCTGGTTTTCCTGCCTAATGTCTTCTCTTAACTTACACTGGAAAGCAGAAAACTCCTTCTTAAAACGTTCCTCCAAAGTAGCTATCATTTGAGCTGCTATGCTATCACACCTGGCTTCTAAGGAACTGAACATGGTGACGGGGTTGGTAGAAGGAACCTCTACACTAGCTTGCTCTGTAACGGCCACGTCACATGTGCTCTTTTCTAGTTCCGCATTTACAGTCTTCTTCTGATTCTGTCCTATTTCCACCTCATTTTGGCCTAAATTCACTATTAATTTTTCTGGCACACTCACTTTCTCTACTCTTACCAGGTCTTCTTCACGCACTCCCGACATATCTGAGTCTCCTTCCACTTCCATGACGCGGCTGCGCAGGGCACGGTTCGACATTACTGCACCCCACTGACTAACCTTATTTTTCAGCGCTGACCTGCTGTTGCTGTCCGCCAGTGACGTGCTGCTCCGTCTGTCCTGCTCTTGCTGGTTGCTGGGTTCTGTTTCGCAGATAGCTGGACTCAGCTGGCAGTCGTCCGTCGTAGGTTGCCTTCGTTATTAAGTCGTGCGTCCACGTTGGCTGCGCCACTTCTTACAACCGCACACGGCCGTCACTTCTCGCAACCGTTGCTCACCACTTCTTAAGACCGTTGCCTATTTATCTTTATGCTTATTTATTTGTTTGCCCGCTTCGGTAGAACACTTTTGACTCTTCTCAGGGTTGTGCCACGGTAATAACTGGGGCAACGCGGAGACTGCACATTTAAACTAGTCCACTTATACAAATAAATACTTTATTTTTTTGCTTAATCACTATATTGTTTATTTCAGAATCAAACTATAACTTTATCGGCGAGTAGGGAGTAATGTGCCAAAGATTAATCGAGCCAAATAAATACTGTTAAATTTAGATAAACTTAGAGAGAGCAGGTAAATGACGTCTGCCTCTGGTGAATTCTAAGTGCCAAGTCCGATACGTCTGTCTCTGATGAATTCTGAACGCCAAGTGCCTCTCCCACTCAATTCAGCGGGAGCGTCACTTCACCACCGTATAGGATTTGAACCGACGGCCTTTCTCCCAGACAAGAATAGTTTCTAATGGCTGAATTTAACTGCCAATTCATGATACCATCAGTACAAGACAATCACATTACTAACTTTTAGAATGAAGAGATCCAAACATATTGAACCCGGGACTCTACATGTGAAAGCACTTATGTCTTAGTTTAGGGCAGACAACAAACATATCCTTTTCATAATTGCCTCGACCCTCTAACGGTCACCCAAGGTCCAGGTAACAAAATAAGTTGTTCCTGTCTAAATGCGAAAAGCTTGTCATAACATCTTAATGGATGGGTCTCCCTAATAAATCAGTCACTCTATTGAAATGACTAACGTGGAACACAGTGTCCATTAAAGAATTTTAAAAGGTTTGGACGGTTACAGACTCCGCCAGCGGAGTCATTCTTGGTTCCCACGGGACTCTTGGCCATAGTTTACTATTTCTATTTTAATCTAAGTCAAAATCATATCACGACCGACGGTCAGTCGGCCAGTCAGTCTTGGTGTCAAGCCCCATCTGGGGCCCAATAGAAGATTTTAGTTGCTGCTAGACAGTTGAGGTTTTGTCGGCGTGGGTCTCCCGCTTTGATGATAGGACTATGACTCAAGAGTCATAGTTACTTTACGACTGTCGGTTTACCGCCAATCGCTTCGTCTTGGCGACAGGCCCCTTGAGGCTGACGACAATAATATTTCTTCCAACTGAACCCCTACGGTCAGAGTTCTTATGTAACATGCTCCCTGATGAGAGGCTGGGTTTGTCTCTTATGAATATGCTTGGCATTTTATCAAGTGTACGTGAGGCTCATATAACATGTCGCTGAAAATTCTTCCTTTTGCACTGTATCCAAGTCCTCTGTCAGTATAGGCTTTGCAAAAGCAGATCATGCCCTTCTTACATATCTTATACCACAACGGCAGTTTAGTCACTTGAATGGTTGTAATCCTGGCCAACGTCAAGTTTAAGCCTCTCATATTTTCTTTGTCTGATTTAGCCTTGTCCTATGCTGCGAATATGTTCATTCTCATAATTTGCACGACTTCTCTTTGTTGCCTGCACAATTTGTCGTATAATCGTATAAACACGGAAGGTTGAAAGCCGTGGGCAAATCAGGGACCGGTGTGCACTTTGGAAAATTTCCAGTGCCGCGCAGAACCTTGTTTTGCATGCGCTGCAATTTTAATTGATAGGTGTCTGACGCTAATTCCCGGGTGGTCATTAGTGACTTGATCAGTGCCTTGTGGAGGTTTAGTATAGTGTTGGCGCTTTTAACGCTCACCTTTGATTAGTCCTGCAGCTGCAATCTATAGCTTGGCGCCGATCTCATGGACAATATCTCGTCCTCTATTGTTAAGTGTTTATTCTTGTTGCGGAAACGTGCTTACCTGCCTTTGCCTAGTAACGGGCGCCTTTTTTTCAACTATTCCGGCTGTCAACCATGGTGTCACAATAATTTTGTCTGACGGGATGAATTGCAGTTTATTAGTGCCTAACATAACCGTCTCTCACCCACCTTCCTTTCCCCTTAAATTGCCACGCATTAATCGTCACTACTTTTCTCTGTCCTTTTTCAGTTTTGGGGCGCCAGTAAGCTAACTGGTGTTGGCTTACAATAATTAAGGATTTTAGGAAAGAGAGGTAAAGGTGATGGGTAACTAGTTCAGCTGCTGGTAGAGCTGAGATCCTTCTTCAGAGTGTTTGGCTCGGGCAGAGAAGGGATTAACACGATACCACATTTGCACTGAAACACTGTGATCATTTATTAACACTTTTATTCTCTTGATAGCACATACAGTTATATATATACATGTATATCAGTAATTATCTAGCTTTAGTGCTGGTACAGCGGAAGTTATCGGAATAGCTTGGCTTGTTGAATTTAGGATTTTGTCCAGAAGAACGCTGATATAAAATTTTGCATCTGAAAAGTTCACGAGTTGGTAGACAACTGAGTTCGGCGACTGATTTCTCTGAAGGTCCTTATGTCCTTGGCCAGTCAGTTCCTCAGCTAAGTCACGCCCACTAAATTCCACCGATTGGGTAATTTTGAAATTTGGGAGTTCACACAATTTTCGGATCTCCAATCAGCTAACTGTAGTATGGGATTTTGATCCTTAAAGTTCCAACGTCGTTTTTGACGGCCCAGTGACGGATAACCTGCTTGACGTGGGTGTCCAGCATACTTACTTTTAAGTTGCAATATTCTGGAACTGTCAGAGATCGTATTCTCAATATTTGCCCTGTGTTAATTCTAAGCAAAATTTCTAAGAAAAAGCCACAGGGGTGCTTCCTGTGGAACAGTAAGACTGGGAATAAGTTGATTCCTGCAAGGAAGAAGGTGACTATGTCCCACTTCCTTGACTATTACCTGCTACCGGACAATTAATTATTTTGTATGAATGAGTCTAATTATACCTGAAACAAGTGCGCGACAGTGGAGCGGTTACACTAATATTGTACGTCTTATATTACAGACATTTTGTCAAGAAGTGTTTATTAGCAATTTACATTTATCTACATCTTCGCGGTCTATATTCTCAAAATCCACATTAATACAATTGTGACATAAGTTAGTATTGTAGATGTAGTACAGAGTAGGCTAATATTCTACTCTGAACACGGGGGTGGCACGTTGCTCCGAAACGTTGGAAAGGACGCACAGAATACGCGGGGTCACAATCCATACGACAGTAATCTTTACGTCACAGCCGTAAGAAGCTCAAAACTTGCATTAATGTGGTCTCTTTGTACCCTCCTTCGTCTCGAGCACAAGTTCCCCATAAAATTCTGCCTTTCCGATCTGCAAGTGTTTGCTGCCCACACAGCCTCCCTGATTCCATGACTACAAAAAAAAAACTCGGTGAAATGGACACAAAAGGAAGTTTATATTGAAATAATGCGCTTCGCTTCCTCCGTCCGCCATCGCACTTCCAGTTATGTTTAAGCCTTAATTACTTGCCTTTTCCCATACTTTTTACTCCAGTAATCTTTCAGTACAGTTATTATGAGGTCCTTCAGTTTCTCACACAGCTGTCTGTTTCGCTTAGTTTTTTTTTTTTTTTTTACATATTTCCTTCCGTGATTTCTTCTCCTCTTCCACCGCATCGTCGTGTCAATTCGGCTCTCTTTCTCTCTCTGGAAATGACTGGTATTCCTGTTGTTGCACGGGCTCTCCTTCTGAGGAGAGGGCTGTTCCCTTGCAAGGAGAGAACAAATCGCTCTCTGTCATAGTCACATAACTCGAAACGTTACTGTGATAGCAGCGTCAGGTAATGAAACTCTCTTCCTTGTACAAGAAACCCTTTCATTGGACCTAAGCGTCGACCAGGGATGGGAAAACTTTAAAAAGAAGACCCGATAGTTTACCCAGCCACAAAGAGGTCAATGCAATATGTTATGGTATTTTAATTAGTTGACATTTTTCATGTATATAATTAATGTCATTACTAACCATATTATTGCGACACGTGATGTTGCCTGCAGTTGATATATTTTGTAATTTTAATTTTGAAAAATATTGATTTAATTGAAAGGAACACACTATGCAAATTCTCTCAATGGCTCCGTGGATCGCTCAGCGTGGTGACTGCATAATCACGGCCTTCTGAAAAGCAAAGGAAACAGCGCAATTAGAAAGAGGCTCTTGTGCTCTAACTCATTTTAGCGTATTTCCGTCCTGAAGAAGCAGAAGAGAAAATAAAATAACAGGGCTCTAAGGTCTTCATGTTTTCTGTGTGCGCGTATGTGTGTCTGTTCATGTCTCTGTCTTTGTCTTCTCATGTCACCTCTTGGTGAGGTAAACAATTTTCGCTAAACGTGGTATGCACATTAGAACATTGGAGGCTACTCCACGGCAATAGTTTTGAATTTCCTCATATAAGCAACAACAGCGTGGAAAACGCACGAACTGCGATGTAGGAGCAACTTCGGTTCCACTGAATTTAGAGTCGTAATAGATCTTCGAAATATATGACGATGTTCATCTTTGGCAGAATGTAAAATGAAAATATGTGGGCGTGCAAATTTGTTTTCAGTTTTTAATTTTTTGGCTTGATGGCCATAAGTAACGAACCACTGGAACTGGGAATGTAAAATTTGATGTACAACTCGATATGAAATTAGACACACAACCAAGTATAAGAATTAAAAATCAATGGATGGAAATGTGGCGACATGGCAACAGTATTATTTATATCTGGGCATATTAAATACGCAGAATCTGCAAGAAAATGAAATAACAATAATACAACCATTTCAGTAGAAATCTCCGCAGTAGGAAACTTGGTCTTATGAGAAATATTATGCTATAGCGTCATATTATCAGTAAGACAAATTTTCCTATTGTTTAGTGGACACAGTTCTTGTATAAAAACACAGTATTTTTGCATGTACTACATGATGTTTCGTACTATTGCGGCCTTCGTCAGGTACACAGAGCTTTCCCAAGCAGCCTTCTTTCTATCTGCTCTACCTTCCTACGCTGCCCAGTGTTTACATATTAGGAGTGGATTGTACAGGTATATTGTTTATATAAGGTCTTTTTGTTGTAAAGTTATTAAATATTAAACATAAAAAATTTAATTTTAAATATATTAAAATATTAGCTGTACCCGGCCACGCGTTGCTGTGGCAGATCAAGTGAATTGCTTTCGCTCCGCGAGCACGACGACCTACGTTTGAACGTCTGCGAGGCATTATTTGGATGAACTAAAGCAGATCGATTGCACTGAAGAAGAAGAAAGAAAGTTATAACAAAAACATATAAAATTGCAAAATATTAAAAAAGGAAAGAACACGAACTGGAAAACAAAGAAACAAAAAATAAAAAATACTAACGAAATATTTCAATTCAAACGTAGATCAATCGACACAGCTCACTCCCACCGGCAATTGCACTGAAAAATAAGAACAGTTAAGAAAACGAAATGAAAAACAATGAAAAATAAACTATACTCACGAAATTAACGACGTATAACACGTTACAGTATATTAATATAGAGTACAATTAATATTTTAACAACCAACCAACCTGTCACAGGTGTGACATATGTCACACGTGATTTTAACATCATAAAGTCTTAAAATACATTTTTAGTAAGTGACATATTCTTAATGTATTTTAAATTGTTGCATTATTTACGTGTGCTTTGATAATAAGAATATGTCGCGTGTTACCTATGTAACGTTGTTGTGGTCACGTGTCTCCTATTCAGTGCGACAAATAACTTCCACGTACGTCTCGGAATCAGCGAATAAGTTACTGAACGCTCACTTTTACACCAGCGAGTACAATTATTATCACGTCCAGTATCACCAAAAAACTCTTCGGAGCTGAACTGTTATAACCTGATTTCGGACTCAATAGAGGGCACTTTCGCCCAGGATTCGATTTCACGTGTTCTGTGCCCGTTGCCGCGGTTATTCCTAGGCAACAATCTGTTGGTATTCGATGGACGACAGAACACCTTGTAGAAGTGTTTGGTTTCATCCGTTGTTACGCAGCGGAAGCACTTATCCTCTCATCTCCGGGGAAACGCGTTTGTTGTTTCGGCAATTCCTATGCAACGGTCCACTGCTATTGCGTTTCCATGGAAGTATACTTTCCGGTTTCATCCGTTGTTACGCAACGGAATCTCTTATCCTATGCAACTGTTCTAGCGTTATGGAAACGACTGCTGGATTCGGAACATATGACATGTTTTAACCTGCTTTTACCTGTCACAGGTGTGACATCTATATAATATGTACATTAAAAAACGCGCGTATTCGAATGCAACGTTCTGTCAAATTTCGAAGTAATCGGTGAAGAACTTTCGGAGATCTTCGACCAGAGCCAAACCAACAGTTACGTTTTTATTTATATAGATTAACATGTATACCCGTTTGCTAGACATGCCCCGTACACACACAGCAGAGAAATGCATCACGTACACGGTCACAACACACAATAAAAGAATTGTTGCAAACTGCATTCTCCGCGAATTCGCTCCGAGGCTATGTCACGCTACCTCCCGAGTTCAGGTCAGTTAGGGCTGTTGGAGTTGATAGGTCGCTCAAAAGCATAGCATTTAATGTAAATATCAGTGGAAGATAGTGTTATGAGCTCAGTGAACAGCTGCAAGACCTACATATTGATGTGACTCTGCTCTCAGAGACACGTCTCAAACCCCGTGACAGGTTCTTTAGTCCAGATTATCACTTCTGTCGTACTGACCGCTTCTCAGGGAGAAAAGCGGAACTGCCGTTGCAGTGAGAAAAGGCCTTCCCCACATCCACGAGGGTTTGCATACCGATCGGTTATAGTGAAGTGATACTTGCAGCAGTTTAAGTCACCAGGCCACGTCTGGAATGATGCAGACATCTTTGGGCTCTTAAGCTTCAGACTTAAGTAGCTACTCGTACTTGCAGGAGATATCCATTTTGGAATAGCTTAATTTCCAGACCTCCATTCGCGAAACTATTGAATTTACTGCATATGTGGTATAAATAAGTTTGAAACTTCAGCACCACAATGTCTCTCTCTCGTCACTCTCCTAGGGAAATGGTGATGACCTCGACATAGTTTTGCACAAGAATATCCGGCTACCAGAAGTCACTGTCTCTGATATTCTGGACTCTGATCACCTACCATTCGTTTTCCACTTGCTGGATCATATTAGAACTAGGAATCCTTTGGACCCGGTTGACAAATTCACAGATTGTGGGAGGTTTCAAAGCCAGTCCTATTAATTAATTTCAGCTAGAATCCAAATTATCTCGGAGGAAGGAGCGGGTAAAGCAGCCAGCGACTTCACTGCCTCTATAGCTTCGGCGTACAAGCTATTAACAAGCAAAATTACACTCTCGGACCTTAATAAAGTTCTTCTTGGTTTAAAGAGTCTGCTAAAACATATTCGGAAGTAAAGTTAACTGTGGAATTAATATCTATCTGACAAATCTCTCACTAATTTCTGACTTATTTCTGCTTCTCACTTGTATCATTAATCTGTACTCTATGAATTCACGAATTCACTGCCTTTTATAATTGCCACGCCGCCCGCATAGAAGACACCACTTCGAACAATTAAGTGCCCTCTGTTGTCCTGTTTGTTGTCACGGGAACTTTGTGTTTAGCAACTTGTTAAGTGGTAACGAATCGTTCGTTGCTATACGTTGTAACGCGAACGCGATTTCGAGTCGTTACTCAGCAACGGACATCTGTCTCTGGGTCCACTATTCGGGCTTGCAGCCGTCACGTCACAGTATGTAAACGATACGCTCCAAACAACTAGAGTCCATCTAGGTCTCTATACTGATGACGCCTGTAGGTATATTGTTATGAGACGACTTCACCTGACATGTATCCTATATATTGATGTTACCTTAAAGGGATAAGGATATTGAGAAATACGTATTGACTGTATATTGGCAAATATTATTCATTTAATTAATCACATGAGTACACAAGCAAATTGTATGAACTGCAACCAGACCACAGGATGTAGGATGTGGACGGGAAAAACACAGAGTGAGTAAAGTTGGAAGTCAGACCACACTGACTTCCTACATAGTAGGGCTAACGACGTATGTCGTGATGATGAATAATATTACTAAAACTGAAGCTTGGAACAAATGTCATGAGGAGGTGAATCACATATCCTATGACGTCTGTACTGTGTCAAGCAATCACTTGTTAGTTTAGAAAGCAAAAGAAGCCAAAGAAGGATGACTGCCCAATTGTAAATTCTGTTACAATATGCCTGAGTAAAATATAGAGTATTTAAGGATTATACAAAGGAAATGGAAGCACTTCTTCTTGATAGTCAGAACAAGTGCTTCAAGTTAGATAGACGGTCCATCCTCCAGGGTGAACCGCTACACTTAGGCGGCAGGCAATATGGAGCCGGTTGACCAAAAGACCTCTGCACGCACCGAGCATCACCATGTTCGCCATCGAGAAAGTTGCTGTATTCTGTAAGTAGAGATCTGTTTGTTACAGCCTGGCCAATTAACCTCAACATAGAGACGAAGTGATTGCGAGCAGACCAGATTTGCTTGAACTTATTATACCTCGTATTATGTTATTGAATTAAAAAATGTTACCTTTTTTTACTTAATTAAGAGGAAGATGTTTCATTATGATTCGGGAAGGGGAATTACACTAGGGACATATCCTTGAACAGGTACCCTAAACCGCAACCATCCTGGCATCATAAGAGTTGGTGGCAGCATCGTGATTTTCGAAAACACTCCGAGAGATTTGGTGTTAGACTAAATCAGTAATAATCAGTAACTAAAGAATCATTGCTGAGGAGATAAAGAAAAACTAATGAATTAATGAGAATTTATGCAGGATTAAATGATTATAAGGGTTTAACAGGAATCAAAATGTGAATAAATATTATGGAGAATAATAATGAATTAAATAGACCTCGGAGAAATGAAAATGTGATGTGGAAAACTGATATAATGGATTATTGTATCCTGGTTGGATTAATTGTGGTACTTGTGAATTGTGTTTTTTGTGATTTATTTGAGATTATATGTTTGTGATTGGAAGTGTTGATATTTATGAGTGTATATATATATATATATATATGGTTTTGTGTTGCTACCCCCGAAGTACCTTTGGAGATACCGAATTTACAGTCCTACTGATACATGTATTAAATGTGTCGCAACCTGTGGCATTAGAAGGGTCTAGCAAGTACGCTAGGTAATTAGTTGAGGGGTTTATTCGGAAGTATACGAAACTTGGCCCTGTATTAGTAGAAGAACACGCCTACAAATTGTCAAGACTAGCCTAGATTCCAGATTAGAGATAACGTTTGTAGGTAAGCCCAGTGGATTTCAGGCACCCTCTTTTAAAGTTTATAAATATGAGTTATCAGAAGGTTTAAGTGTTATTTTTGAAGTAGATTTCAGGATAACTAGACTATTTATTAGCCCAGGATATTTGTATGAGGAATTAAATATTGAAAGGACCGACTTTCTTCCCCAGTACTGGAGAGAGAGGAACAATAGTGTTTGTTGCCGAGTGACAACTAATAATTAGGAATTTAAGTAAGGAATAATTACAGTATTAAGAACTCACCTGCTTAAGAGAAAGAGGCACCCACACCTCCGTGGGTAAGGGTTTTAGTTCAATCCATTCAAAGATAAGGGGAGTCCAGCAATCTGGGCAAGTGTCTGGGCTGAGTGGTGACTCCGACAAGAGAGGCTTGAACCGGAGAGTGAACGACCCCACTGGCAGGTGATCGGATGACCCCACCAGGTCCGTAGGGACCTCTGACATGGTCACGGTGTGACAACGCTGACACCTCGACCGGAATTGATGACAGTAGCTGGGAAATAGTATATGAAATTGTGTTAGATAATTACAGAGTCATACCGACCGTCACGAAAGATATGTGGGTAACCAATTTAGTAGAGCCTTGGAAAGGAGACCAGAGCAGTGTCTCCGTGCATGAATTTTTTGAAGCAATAGATGAAGCAGCCGAAATGGGTCGGCTGATTACTAAAGATAAAGTACGGCTAGCAAGGTTAAAGTTAAGATGGGTAACAAAGTCTTTTTATTCCACCCAAAAATGATTAAAGGGTGATGATATAGAATATGCAGATTTTAAAGCAGTTTTTGTGCAGAGATTTAAAGAAAAGCAGATAGAATAGTACCATTATAGGAAATTACAAAATGCTTCTCAGGAGAAAGATGAGAGTCCCGAAATGTATTTGGATCGTCTCCGTAAACTGTGTCAGAAGACGGTCCCGCAAGCAGAAAATACAGTAGAACGAGCCATACTAAATAGAGAAGCAAAAAAGAGATGATTAGCCGCTTTCATCAGTGGGCTAAAGGGGTTCCAGGGAAATACGTTAGATTACAGATGCGGGACACGTTAGAGAGTGCTTTGAACATGGAGGTAGTGGCCACAAATGTAGAGATATCCGAATGGGATGGTAACCGAAATGATAGAGTTTCCAGACAAAATATATTCGCGGTAAGAGGCGACCGTGAAAAATTACAGGGACCCAGTGTTTGGAACCCCCGGAGTAAATCCCAAGAGGGTAATTACCGGGTTGGCCGTGGATTCACCTCCATGGATCAGTACCCACGGGGTAGAGAAGCATATAGAGGGACTCGCTCCTTCCGGACTGAGAGTCGAATTTCTGTAAGGGATGGCATGGCTCCAGGACGGGGAGTTGGACTTTACAGGGGGATGTCTGTAAGGGAGGGCACGGCACCATGACTGGGAGTCGTCTTTACAGAGGGACTTCTGCGGAAGTGGGCGCGGCACAAGCGTTTGTCCGGGCTGGGAGTCGGACTTCTGCGGGAGAGGGCGCGGCACCAGGACCGAAGAACGATGACGATCGTTACGCGCATTTCAATCTTAAAGGGCTTCAGTGTTATAATTGTGAGCTTAAGGCATTTCCGAAGATAGTGTCGAAGGGGACGTGAGGGGTGTCCCGGTTTAAGGAAGCACCACCCGAACTAAGAGGCTGGTGACAGAGCCCTTGCTGACATTTAAAATAGGGAGAGGGAGATTTGAGTTCGTGGTAGAAACCGACGTCACGGTTTCGTTGATTAAGCCCACCATAAGTAAGGCACAAGTGAGAAAGAGTCAAGTGCAGGCTAGGGGAGTATCTGGTACAAATTTGAAAATATTAGGTGTGCAAGAAGTGAAATTTAGATTAAAGTCTCCTACAGGAAGTATGACGTTCATACATCTATTTGATGTTTGCCCGTTAGAAATCTGTAGTGCTGGCATTTTTCGCTTGGATTTCTTGCAGCGAGTGGGAGCTGAGATTAGTCTAACCGACAACTTGTTGACCCTCCGAAACCAATGTTTCTCGCTCTCGATCGCTGGCCTGCCGGCCAGGATCTTGTCCCACCCAGAAGTCCTTCAGCAATCCGCAGGTGGCCTGATCACCCACGAGTTGGAGAAGGCACAGGATCCGACAGATGGTTGGGAGGAGGATGAGAGTTGCCTCCGTACTGTTGAGCTCGCAGAGGCTGTCTCAGGACCCCCAGTTTCTGGAAGAAGAGCTCGGGGTCGGGACATAAGACGTGCCGACTTGACGGAATTTAAAGCCCCTCGGAATCAAGCAGTAATGGTAGATCCTGAGATATGGCTACCAGGAATTTATATAGCGCAGGTAGTAGCTACAATGAGTAATGATGGAAAATAAGAGATCTCTACTGAAGTTCACGGTTCGCCCCGTTGGTCGGAAGTCCCCTTAGGCAGCAAAGATGCTGAAAAATTTAACTCTCCCTGTGGAAAATTGGATAATTTAATGACTTCCCGAGAACAAGCGGGATCGGGTGAAAGCCAGCCAGAATCGCCAACGAACAGACTACTACGGTAGCTATCGGACTACAGGAAAGAGAGAGTTTCCTTCCCGTTGGAAACAGATTCGGTTACCATACTGACACAGAAATACAAAATTCAGGGCTTAAGAGCAGTAAAGAAGAGCACACCAAGGAAGTAGGAATAAGGGAAACAGGCACTAAGGAATCAAGGAAGGAAGTAAAATTATAGGATACGTACCAATCCA
The DNA here is from genome assembly GCF_002891405.2 of Cryptotermes secundus. Classification (NCBI taxonomy): domain Eukaryota; kingdom Metazoa; phylum Arthropoda; class Insecta; order Blattodea; family Kalotermitidae; genus Cryptotermes; species Cryptotermes secundus. Next base: position 1,043,581 of record NW_019723917.1, on the reverse strand, counting down.
AATTGTTGATCTGTAACTATAAGAAGTAGAGTATCTAAGCATATGTATGTACGTATAGCCTCGCCTACTCAACCTTGTGTGGGAAGTGAACTGGCTAAAGTACAGGGTGTAGTTGAAATAGAGAATACGGAAGCTAAGAAAACGTGGAGAGGAGAGATAGTCTTCGACTCCTATGAAAACAGAAAGAAAATGAAAAATGGGGATAAGGGGCGAAGTGAGATAGTCTTTGACCTCTATTTAAATGAGAAATTAGGGCATTTGTCAGAGCAGGATCGGAACAAATTAGAGCCCATTTTGAGGAAATATTGTCATATATTCTACCAAGAAGGTAGTAGTGCAGTCGGGCGTACCAGCGCGGTAAAACATAAGATAGATACAGGGGACGCGCAACCCATTAGGAGGACTCCATATGGAACTCCGCATGCATTGAAAACAGTTGTTGAAGAACACATTACTGATATCTATTATTATTATTATGGTATTATTGAACTAAATATGTCGCCATGGAACAGTAATATTGTGCTAGTTAAAAAGGAAACGACAGACGGGTCCACTAAATATAGATTTATTGTTGATTATAGATCATTGAATGCTGTGAGAAAACCAGACGCGTACCCATTTCCTAATATAATAGATATGCTAGATTCACTGGGAACTAGCAGGATATTCTCAGTTTTAGATATGGCTTCCGGCTATCACCAGATAGAGGTGAAAGAAGAAGATAGAGAGAAAACAGCTTTATCATGCCATGTGGGTCACTATCAGTTTACAAAATTGCCTTTCGGCGTAAATAATGGACCAGCTGCATACCAGAGGTGTATGGATCTTATTTTAACAGGACTAAAAGCGATAAACTGTTTAGCCTATTTAGATGATGTAATTCTTTATTTTGCTACTATGGAAGAGCACGTAGAAAAACTAGGAAGAATATTTCAGAGATTAGAGCAAGCGAATTTTATGATACAGTCCAGTAAATGTGTTTTTGCTACAGACACGATAGAGTATGGGTCATATAGTGACTAAAGACGGGGCCAGACCAGACCCTCGGAAAATACAAGCTGTTAGAAATTATCCGACACCTCGTACAGTTAAGGAGGTTCGGGCTTTTATATGATTGGCCGGGTACTATAGGCGTCATGTTCACAATTTTGCAGAAATTGCTAAGCCCCTGACGAGATTAACTAGGAAAGATAGTCCTTTCGAATGGGGACTTGAGCAACAGGAAGCTTTTGACAAGTTCAAAATAATTTTAGTCAGGAACCCTTGGTTTATCCGAATTTTTTGCAGCTCTTTATTGTAGCTTGCGATGCATCAACCAAAGCGGTTGGAGCCATCTTGTCAGAGGTTAAAGACGGAGAGGAGCGGCCAGTAACATACTGTAGCCGATAGTTGAACCCCGCGGAATCCAAGTACAGCATAACTGAGTTAGAATTGCTAGCGTTGATTTTTGCAGTTAAACAATTTAGATATTATTTGTATGGGCGACATTTTAAAGTATATACGGATCATAGAGCTTTGAAATGGTTGTTGAATTTACAGGATCCGAGCTCTAGATTGACCCGCTGGACAGTGAAATTATCTGAATATGATTTTATAGTGGAACACCGACCGAATTCGAAAATGAGGCACGCTGATGCCCTGTCGCTGTGTATACAAATAGCAATGGGAGACTATTCGTTAACGAAAGAAAAAAATAAAGGAAGCACAGGAAAATGATTCATTATGCGAGAAATATAAGGTGTCTGAGAAATTTTGGTTAGATGAGGACCAGGTGTTGTATTATGAAGGACAGGAAGTATGTCCACTTGTAGTTCCAAGGGAACCAGTCGGAAACGTGCTGAAATGTTATCATGAATTACCATTTACAGGGTATAAAGGCATTGCAAGGATCTTTGCCGCTATTAGACGAAAATATTGGTGAGAGTCTTTAAGCAAAGATGTTACAGAATATATAAATGCTTGTGAAGCATGTGCAAGGAGGAGAACAGGAAATAAGATAGTCGCACCTATGGGAGAATCCTTAGACTCAAAGGAATTCTTAGATGTAGTATCATTGGATGTGGTAGGACCACTTCCAGTTACAGATAGCGGAAATAAGTACTTATATTTGTGGATCATTTTATGAGATTTTGTGACGCAATCCCCATCCCTACACAAGAAGCAGAAGTAATAGCCAGGAAATTTGTAATGAAGATTATTACCCAGTATGGGGTCCCTAAGAAACTATTAACAGATAGAGGAGCTGCGTTTATGTCAGCCCTGATGAAGGAAACCTGTAAGCTGTTGAAAATACAGAAGTTACAGACCAGCAGTTATATTGCTCAGGCAAACGGAATTTGCGAGCGGATGCACAAGTTATTAATTGATATGATTTCGCAATTTGTAAATAAAGACGCGAAGAATTGGGACAAGTATGTTGCCTACGCAGTAACGGCGTACAGAGCCACTCCGCATTGCACAGTGAAATATTCTCCATACTACCTGGTATACGGTAGGGATTTGAGACTTCCAATATAGGACGATTGGAAACCGACACGGGGAGAAGAGGCCGGAAATGAAGACGATTACGATAGACGTGTTAATGAATTAGCCCTAAGATTACATGAAGAGAATCAGGAGGCTGGGAAACATTCCAAGTTGAATCATGAACTTGCTAAGAAGTATTACGATAGGAAAACTCGTGAAATTTTACTAAAAAAGGGAGATTTAGTGTATTTGCATAACCCTGTAGCAAAGTGGAGGAGAGCTAAGAAGTTTTAATATAAATAATATATATGAGACAAACTCCTTCTTAAGTGCAACAATTTAATTGTAGTTCTTTCTTCTTCCCTTCCTCCACCCTACATGTTTCGGCCCTAAATGGCCATCATCAGGTGTGTATTCTTACGTAGCTGCTACACTGCCCGTAGTTTAAAATTTAAAATCACCAGTCTTTCCAATTGTATGTATGTATAAAATCTTTGTTAACCTACACGGGTCAATTTGAATTCTAAAATTGGCACTTTTTTAAACTTCAATTCAAATTAAAGTATCTATAAATTTTCTGTTCTTCTTCTTTTTCCAAATTTTTAAAAATTAAAATTTTCTCGGGGTACACGCCCTATGTCTATAGTGCTGCAGCGGCCACTTCTTGTTTTATCGCTGTTCATGTATTGTCTGTAATATACAAATATTCGTATTACAATCTTATGTTATCATGTTATCCTTATATGTTTATACTGTTATTTGTACTTACTCTGTGTAGGCTCTCTTTGTATGTGTGTGTGTTGCTGCTTATCTTTAATACATGTGCTGTCTGGTGTATTGTGTGCTGTGTTTTATGTTGGTGAGTGTTGGAGGTGGAATGGGTAGTATATTGAATGATTATCTAAAATTACCAAACACATACAATGTCCAAAACTCCTCCCACTTAATGACAGATTTTAAAACCATTAAACTTAATGAGAATATGCGACTTTGTTCCTTTGACATTGAAAACATGTATACAAATATACCAAAAACAAATACCATAAACATAATAAACACTATATTAGAGGAAAACAATGACATAGATAAAGAAAGCCACAAAGAAACAATACATATATTAAAACAGTATTGGAACAGAATTATTTTCAAATAGACCAAGATTACTACAAACAAATAGATGGTCTAGCTATGGGAGCCCCAACAGCAGCAATAATAGCAGAAACATATATACAATATATGGAACACACACAAATATTTTCCATTCTAGTAAAACAACAAATAGTGGCTTACTTTAGAAATGTTGATGACATATAAAGAATATATGATGAAAAATAACGAACATAGAACATACACTCAAAGAAATTAACGAATTGCAACCAACTATAAATTTCACAATTGAAAGAGAACAACAAGAATCTATTAAATTTCTAGATATAAGAATACATCTTAATGAAGATAGCTTGCAATTCGAAATATGTAGAAAACCCACACAAACAGACATCATAATAACTAACAGCTCGTGCCATCCATTCGAGCACAAATTGTCAGGTATTAATTACTTAATGAATAGACTCTACACATACCCAATAACAGAAAAAGGAAAACAAATAGAGAAGAACATTATTAAAAACATACTACATAACAACGGATACGACACAAACATAATCAAAATATCGAATCAGACAAAACGAAAACAAAAATCAAACACAAATGACGACAAACAACAACAAAAAACAAAGTGGGCCATATTTACATATAGTACAAAAGAAGTAAAAAATTACAAAACTTTTTAAAGACACGCAGCTAAAAATAGCATTCCGCACACGAAACGCAATAGAAAACATACTCAAACAAAAACACAATTGGACAAATACAATAAAAGTGACATATACCAAATGAAATGTGTAGATTTTCCATTGAAATATATTGGGCAAACGGGCCGATCATTTAACGCTAGATATAAAGAACATATACATGTTATTAGAATTAATAATAGCAATTTCGAGTTCTCAAATCACATACTAAATACAGAACATGCATACGGAACAATAACAGACGTAATGGAAGTTATAGCAACAGGAAAGAAGGGTAGACATTTGAATAGAGTAGAGAAATACCATATACATAAAATAAGTAAGAAGGGCCTACACATGAATGACACACACATAGAAACATACAATACCATATTTCAAACGATACACGAAATCTATACAGACTAACGGTACCTCCCTCTCCCCACCATCCATTCCCCCCTCAACACTCGCCAACATAAAACACAGCACACAATACACCAGACAGCACATGTATTAAAGATAAGCAGCGACACACACAAAGAGAGCGTACACAGAGTAAGTACAAATAACAGTATAAACATATAAGGATAACATAACATAACATAAGATAGTAATACGAATATTTGCATATTACAGACAATACCTGAACAGCGATAAAACAAGAAGTGGCCGCTGCAGCACTGTAGACATAGGGCGTGTACCCCGAGAAAATTTTAATTTTTAAAAATTTGGAAAAAGAAAAAGAACAGAAAATTTATAGACATTTTAATTTGAATTGAAGTTTAAAAAAGTGCCAATTTTAGAACTCAAATTGACCCGTGTAGGTTAACAAAGATTTTATACATACATACAATTGGAAAGACTGGTGATTTTAAATTTTAAATTACGGGCAGTGTAGCAGCTACGTAAGAATACACACCTGATGATGGTCAATTAGGGCCGAAATATTGGAGGACGGGAAGAAGAAAGAACTACAATTAAATTGTTGCACTTAAGACGGAGTTTGTCTCATATATATTGTGTGAGTGTAACAGGATGCTTAAATATAATATTTTAATATAAATATCAGGGTCCTTATAGGATATTAGAGAAAACATTCCCGCTAATTTACAAGTTACAAATAGAGTAAGATAAATCCATTATAGTGCATGCAAACAGATGGAAACGAGCTAACGCAGGCCCAGAAGTGAATAGAAATATGGTAGACACGAATAAATCTAATCCGAGTAAGAAGGACCAGTCGTTGAATCAAAATGAACAGCTGTTAAGTGAGGTAATAGAGAAACCCCGAGAGGAGGAAGTAGAAATGCCTCCAACTCAAGTAACAGAAACAGATGAACCTCAAAATAGGGAAACGGACGAAGAATCGCCAGAAGCAAGTCCAACCGCAGAGGAACAGCAGCAGCCCGAATGGACGCTAGAGACACTTTACTTACGGCGTAAGGTAGTTGATGAACACAATAGGACTTTTTGAAGTACTAATGATAGTCCGTATGCGTTGCGGTCAAAATCAAGTCGAACTCAGTTCCGAGAGGATAGGAATGAGTCTAATAGTGTTACGTTACAGACGTCAGGAAATTTAGAAAATCAGTGCACAGGCAACCCAGAGAAATTACAGTTATGATGCCAGAATGGGTGCGGTTTAGGGTACCTGTTCAAGGATATGTCCCTAGGGTAATTCCCCTTCCCGAATCATAATGAAACATCTTCCTCTTAATTAAGGCAAAAAAGGTAACATTTATTAATTCAATAACATAATATAATAAGTTCAAGCAAATCTGGTCTGCTCGCAATCACTTCGTCTCTATGCTGAGGTTAACTGGCCAGGCTGTGACAAACAGATCTCTACCTACAGAATGCAGCAACTTTCTAGATGGCGAACATGGTGATGCTCGGTGCGTGCAGAGGTCTGTTGGTCAACCGGCTCCATATTGCCTGCCGCCTAAGTGTAGCGGTTCACCCTGGAGGATGGACCGTCTATCTAACTTGAAGCACTTGTTCTGACTATCAAGAAGAAGTGCTTCCATTTCCTTTGTATAATCCTTAAATACTCTATATTTTACTCAGGCATATTGTAACAGAATTTACAATTGGGCAGTCATCCTTCTTTGGCTTCTTTTGCTTTCTAAACTAACAAGTGATTGCTTGACACAGTACAGACGTCATAGGATATGTGATTCACCTCCTCATGACATTTGTTCCAAGCTTCAGTTTTAGTAATATTATTCATCATCACGACATACGTCGTTAGCCCTACTATGTAGGAAGTCAGTGTGGTCTGACTTCCAACTTTACTCACTCTGTGTTTTTCCCGTCCACATCCTACATCCTGTGGTCTGGTTGCAGTTCATACAATTTGCTTGTGTACTCATGTGATTAATTAAATGAATAATATTTGCCAATATACAGTCAATACGTATTTCTCAATATCCTTATCCCTTTAAGGTAACATCAATATATAGTATACATGTCAGGTGAAGTCGTCTAATAACATCACCCCCACCTTTAAGAAAAGAAATGGGATTATTTTCACATTTCCTTTTCTCTTTAGCAAATTTTGGCACTTTCTATACATACAGATTATTTATACATACAACTCTAATTAGTTATTTCACATTAGTGGTTTTCCGGTTTCATACATGGTCTTTGATGTAATTACTAAATTCGCTTAAGTGTTCATTAGTCAGGTTCAGCTTCATTTCATTTAACACTATGGCGCAACAGCCAATCAGTAACGCTTCACGCCGCTCGGAGTCCTCTGGGATGTCGACTACTTCCAGCAGCTCCGGAACCTGGGTGTCGCTGGAAGCTTACCGCCACCGGCACACAGATGACTTTATCCGGTGGGCTTCTACCTGAATGGAGCTCGAGGGCCGGCGTGACTCCGGTCCGGTGTGTGAGTTTAGGACGCCGGGAGCCGCCCTCGGGGTGCGAAGGGGGTAGATTCTCTTTCAGCTGCAGGTAACTCCATTTCTGCTTCCTCTGGTTCTCCGTCATTTGGGTTGTGTGCTGTAACATTTAATGGCAATACAGTATCTACAGTACTAGCATATTCACTGGAGTGACCAGTTTTCTTTTCTTTCCAATCACGATGTTGAGGAGTGGGGCGGTGCTTTACTGCCCTCCATAACATAATTCTTCTCCAGTCTAATATTAATTTCCTATAATAACAGCAACTTGTTGTGCCAAGTAAAATACAAATACTTATTCCAATTATCCAGTACGAATTGGTACTAGGTGTGAGTTCTCCTTGACGCAGATTTTCCAGGACCGGAGTGACATCCAACTCGGCTCGGTCCTTGTTTCTGATGATTCCCTTCACGACGTCGTCTATTTCCTGGAGATGTACAGATGAGTTCAATCGATTCTGCAACAGTTCTTGTTCATTTGGTTTATTGGTGTTTCAATACTTGGTAATACAATACGGGTTCTATTCAACCCGGCTACAGTTCTTCCTAACGAATGGGGTAACAGCTTAAAGGCCTCAGCATACATGTAGCATGTCGAGGTGTTTGGTAAAACACCGTTTCCATTTAGCCATATATCAGCGGTCTCATCCTCGTCCAAGGGGGATCCACCTAAGGGCCTACACTTCAAGGTAATGTGTGTCGATTTCTCTAAGCCGTACACCCAGTGTTTGGCATCTGGAGATCTTATCCAGACAGGTTCAAATTCTCTTAAAAGTACTCGTCTACATTTCTTCATTGCAACTTCAGTTTTCTCTGTGAATAATGCGATTGAGCAGTTCTCTTCGCTTGACTTCCTTAATACCTTGTTCGAAGGACATATTGTATAAAAATCAGTAGTACATTTGGCTAACATTTCATTAGTTAAAATCGTAAAGAACTGTCGGTCCTCAGCCACAGCTAAATACGCAAATGGTTCATCTATCTTCATAAATTGTTTAATTCCCTTATGGAAGAAGGGCAAGGAGTGGGTCTGGTATAACGTAAAGGATCTATCTGCAGCTCGCAGCGGTATATCTATGAAAAATCTAATACTCCATGAAGTAGCCGTTGCGTGTAGTGTCGCTACAGCGTAATATATTGTAAGGTGTTTCGTTACTGAATACGCCGTAGAGATTGTTAATTGGTTTATTTAAAAACCTACAAATCACGGCTACAATTAATAATAACAATGTTGCGAGGTTTCACACTTTATAACCCTATTCGCAAATCAAATTACGCCCTGTCAGGGAGCTATACAAATCTCTCTGAATTACACACTCCAAATTACACGACTACACACACGTCCGGTTCTTCTTTCCGCGACTGCTGTTAGATTCCAACGTAACTGTAGGCTGCTGCCTTAAGAAGTGTTGATAACACACTGGCTCTCGCTTGCTGCTCAGTCGGCTTTTTNACGTGTTGCGCAACGGTAATAGGCAGGTTAATATCCTCCCCCCCCGCCAGCCCTGACGCGCCGAGCGGAGCCGAAGTGAGCCGAGAGGAGCAAATATAACGTGTTTCGTTACTAAATACGCCGTAGAGATCGTTAATTGGTTTATTTAAGAACCTATAAATCTCGGCTACAATTAATTATAACAATGTTGCGGGATTTCACAATTGATAACCCTATTCGCAAATCAAATCACGCTATTCTCAGTAGACTACACGTTTCACACTACGGGAGCTATACAAGTGCAACTGTATCACACACTCCCAATTGTTACTCAGTTATCACGAACTGTCACTGATTCTCACACACGCGTCCGTAACTCGTAACTTGCGAACTGAGAACTTGCTTATCACACACTCTGACTCGTAGGCTTGCTCGGAACTGACTCGGAACTAACTGTGAATAACCTTCGCTGCTCTTTATGTAGCCTCTTTCCGGAAAACACAGAAACGGCCACGTAACAGGCACCATTGTTGTGTGGTGCCGTGTTGTTAGCAACGCTGTCCGGAGTTGTTTACTGCTGCCTAGCAACCGCGGTATCCCTTGGTGACGTCACCGCTGTTGACTCGCGTTG
>NW_019723917.1:1007414-1034308 GCF_002891405.2 Cryptotermes secundus | reverse complement strand
GCGCGTCAGCCCCCGGGGGGGGGGGGTTCCAGCTAGCGCGACACGTCACAATATATACATATCCTCCATGTTTAATCCCATTAGCATAGATGTGCCCTTTGGTAAATGCAAATTCACTTGCTGCAATAGCTCCGATAAATTACATGAATTTATCAAAGTACTACTTAATTTTCCCACCCTTGTTAATTCCAATGGCTCTTGTAATTGTATCAAACTAAATTTCATTTCCATCATGAATAATTCTATCTCCCGTATAGCTGTGCTATATTTGGTTTGCTTCTCAAGCGCAAATCATATATCAATTAAGTCTGCTTAGACGCTTCTCAATCCTAATGAAATATTCTGGATTGAATTTCTTAATGCTATGGCTAAGTCCAATGTAGCTTTAGCTTTTGCTTTAGTAACTTCATCCAATGTATGTAAATAAGTCATTTGTTGCTCTGTAGTATGATTCACTTTTCCTTGTGAAGACTGTAACCTGTCGCATATAGCATTTAATCGTTTAACATTTTTAGCATCAGCTGTCCCAAATAAATACTTTAATCCATACCCAAATACATCAATTAATCCTCGCTTGGTTCGACGTATATCTCTTTTCCAAATTCTGGTTGGTATTTCCTCCGATAATAACTTCGAAATACTAAGTAAATCAGTTTCTAATTCATCCGTGATTTTATTCAGTCGGTTAACTTCTTTCCAATGAATATCCAGAACCTTATTGCTAGGGCTCTGATGTAACTCATTGTTTTTCTGAATCTGAGCTAGAATAATTCTCATACCTTTCATTAAATTCACATAATCGTCTAAGGCAATATTTACTGCTAAGGTCCATCTGTCTCTATTCAGCAGAATACCTCTATCCCTCATGAAAATCAACCCTTTCTCCAGTGGGGGTGGAGGCTACCGTCGCCTCAGCATTGAGTGCATTAAGTCCCAACCCTGGAACACATATAAAATTCATTGCAAACTCATCCTGTACTTCTGTTTATCTTGTGCAGTAACTGACCTAGTATACTACTACTACTACTACACTACTACTAGTGTACTACAAGCTATCTACTTAACTTCCGTTACTCTCGCGATAACACGTTTCCGTTCATCACTCGTCTGCTTGTGCACAGCTGTTTCTTTACAAGTATAATGTTATTCGCCTTATCTCATTTCCAGCTAATCTATCTTTGTCTATGAAGACTGAGTTCGACTCCGTAAATTATAAAAATGCTTATGGGGTGTATTCGCATCTCCATGTAATTTCTCTGGGTTACCTGTGCACCGATTTTCTAAATTTCCAGACGTCTGTAACGTAACACTATTAGACTCATTCCTATCCTCTCGGAACTGAGTTCGACTTGACCTAAACCGCACCTATCATGGCATCATAACAGTTGCTATACGTTGTAACGGGAAAGCGGTTTCGAGTCGTTACTCAGCAACGGACATCTGTCTCTGGCTCCAGCCGTCACATCACAATATATGAACGATACGCCCCAAACAACTAGAGTCTATCTATGTCTCTATACTGATGACGCCTGTAGGTATATATGCGATAGACCGCAGAGAGAATTAAGTTCTCACAAAACTTCAGCGAGGTCTCAGTGCTATTGAGACGTGGTGTGAGCGCTGGAACGTAAAATCAATTAAGAAACGTCTCAGGCCATCTACTTTTCTCATATGATTCGGCCTTCTGAATCTCATCTTATACAATATTTCATGAAAGGAATAACCCTTTCGTCAATCGTGTAATATATGTGGATATTATCTGCGATAGTATTAATACATGAAGTCCGCACATAGAATTTATTGAGGGCAAGGTCTTCAGAACATTTATTAGAATCTACTCCTTATCCAAATTGAGCGTTTAGAAGCCAACATTAAACTCACCCTCCATAATATTCTGATCAGATAAGTAATGACTCATGCTTATCTTACCGCGGAATCAGCGGCAGACACATCTTAAAATTGCAGTGCCTTGAAAAGAAGGGTCTCCACACAACTGAAAAGTTTCCAAGGTGCACACCGGTCAGCGATTTGCACACAGATTTCAGCCTTCCGTAAGTATTCAATTATTTAACAGAATTGTGCAGGTATCAAACAGAAGTCATACATGATCATGAAAATGAACACGTTCGCAGTATAGGACAAGGCGACGCCAGACACAGTTAGATGACTGCTGCAGTTCTGTTGCGAGCTGTTGCTCTAAGAACCTGATAAATAAGGCATTAGGATAGTTCTGGAACTGAGATTAAGTTGAACGTCCGCCGTTGGAAGCCATTATCAGACAATGACTGGTAAAGACATATCAGACCGAAAAGTCATAGTAAGTTCTGTAGTGAATCGTGGTGTTGGTGATTTACCGATAACGTTGTAGTTACTGATACTTCCGATCATTAAGTAGTCAATAAATCCAATCTCCAATACAAATTCTGTTTGTAGTTGCACTTCAAACAAGGGACAATATTCTAATTGGAATTAAAATTGAGTTATATGTTATAAGGTATACGTATATATATATATATATACTTTACCTTTATGTTGTCGTGTCCCTTTTGTTTTGTGTTGTAAGATATTTAGGTGGTGCCTGCCAGTGCGCGTTCCTGTTTTGCGTGGGATTATTCCTATGATCTGATGTGTGAATGTGTTATTAGTGTGTATGTTTAGGTATGGGTATATATCGGTTTTCCTTATCTTATTTTGATAATGTGTTCATATAATGAATTGTTTTCGTTCCATTTCTTTCCGTGGCCTGCCCTGGAATACAGTTTTTTCGCATAGACGTGTATAGTAGAATGGATATTGGAATTCTGGATATTTTTTAGTGTTTCGTTATATTATGAGGCGAGTGTGTTGTTCACACTAACGGCCTCAGCTAATGGCTATGCGGGACTGGTGCTAATTGTTTTTTCCTACATGTTTTTATATGTTGATATGTATAGTGCTGCTATCTGCTGGCGTGGTGTAGAACTGTGTGTGTTAAGATATGGTGTCCAATATAGGATTTTTGAGATCAAGCAATATTTTTTCATTAATTTATTTTGTTTTTTCTCGCATTAAATATGGAATGTTTCAATGCTATTCGTATATCTGCTCTCTGGGGTCGTTTGTATTACTTCCTTTGTAGTCAGTAGGAATGTTCCTTGTTTGGTATATCTTGTGCTCAGATGAATGTATTTTGTTATGTTTTAGTGTAGGTATATAGTCCTTGAATCTTGTTTGGAATGATCGTCCTCTCTGACTTAGGTACCGTAGGGGACAATCCCTGTCATTATGGTCATACATATACAGGGTGTTTCATGACTTTAGGGCATAATTGCAGGAGATGATTTCCTGGGTCTTTGTGATCAAAAAAAGTTCATATTAACATGTGTTCGATTTTGGACGGTTACGGAGTTATGACCGTTTTTCCATTCCCGTACACCCCTCGTGTGAACGGTGTCCGTCATCTGGCAGGTCGCTATTTTAAGCCAGCTACAGACAGAGCGATCTCGTTATCTCGACACTTGAGAGCTACCTATGGCGGGGTGGGTTGGTATGTCAGGCGCGGTTCACAACCGAGCGGTGCCTGTGTTGCGGCCGGCGGTGACATTTTCGAAAATCAGCTTTAAGCACCAATCAATTGAAATTAAAGGTAATTTCACGAAGTTAACTTTACATTCATACTTTAAATGTATCATGTATTATGCTGGTTTATTATTTTGTTCCGTTTATTGTTAGAAATCCTTACCTTCTATTCTGAGATTAAAAAGGTCATAACTCCGTAACCGTCCAAAATCGGACACATGTTCATATGAAATTTTTTGATCACAAAGACCTAGGAAATCGCCTCCTGCAGTTATGCCCTAAAGTCGTGAAACACTCTGTATACAGGGTGTCCCAGGAGGAATGGACCAAACTTCGGGAGGGTGTTCCTTATGTTAAAGTATGCCGATATAACCCAAAACACCTATGTCCAAAGTTGAACGGTTACGGAGATAATGGCCAGAGAAAAGTGTGGGCTTCTAGCGGGTCCACGGATTATACCTATCAGCTGAGAGGCCTTATCTTTGTTTGTCCTTGAGTGTGGTGATGTCATGCTAGCCATAATCTCATGCTCTATTCACAGAGGATAGAGGATTACAGTGTATCTTGCGTCAGCGTCGTGAATGGCTAGTAATTACGTGTACTTGTGCGGTGTTGCTGAAATGCCTTTTGTGTTTTCACATGTTGAGTATTGTGATATGCATTTTGTGTATGGATTTTGCGGTGGCAATGCACGTGCTGCTGTTGAAGAGTACCAAAGACGTTTTCCCGATCGAAGGATTCCATCTCGACGTGTATTTACGCGAATTCACCAGACATTGCGTGAGACTGGTTCTCTTCCGAGTGTTTCTGTGCAGTCGGAAAGGGAGGATGTACAAATGAGAAACACACGAGAGAATATTCTTCGCATGATTGATAGAAGTCCGCGTCTGACCACACGTAGAATGGCCTCTCGCATCGGCGTATCACGTATGCAGGTGTGGCGAACCTTACAAGATGAAGACCTGTATCCTTATCATGATCAAAGGGTACAACATCTGGAACCAGGCGACCATGCTCAGCGTATGGATTTCTGCCACTGGATAAAAGCTCATCCCGAACTGTTAAGCGTCATTTTATTCAGTGATGAGGCGTCGTTTACCCGGGACGGTGTAAATAATTTACGAAATATTCATACGTGGTCCCATAATAATCCACATGAGATAATGGAAACGAAATTCCAAAAGAGATTTTCTGTGAATGTATGGTGTGGTGTGCTTGGGAACAGGTTGATCGGACCTTTTGTGTTTCACAACAATTTAACTGGAAACACGTATGGAGCCTTCCTAAGGAATGAGTTACCGTGTTTGTTGGAAGACATCCCGTTAACGATAAGGAGGAAAATGTACTTCCAACATGATGGGGCTCCTCCACATTATACTCAGCACGTGAGACACTACTTAGATGAATCCTTCCCTAACCGCTGGATAGGTCGTGGTGGTCCCATTGCATGGCCACCGAGGTCGCCAGATCTTACGCCTCTAGATTATTACCTCTGGGGCCACATGAAGACCTTAGTCTACGAAACTAAGGTCGATTCCCGAGAAGCACTGCGGAATCGTATTTTTGCAGCGGCAGAGCACATACGTCACCATTCAGGCAACATTGCTTCTGCTACCCAATCCCTCATGATGCGTGCCGAAAACTGCATTGCAGCTGGCGGAGGACACTTTGAACAATTACTATAAAGCAGGTACTGTATTTTAATACTTATGTAGTTGGCTTATAGCAGAATATGCAGTCAGTCATGTTACACCAGCGCTTGCCATTCATGTGTCATGTGTAGTGATGAGGCGTCTTTTACCCTGGACGGTGTAAATAATTTACGAAATGTGCATACGTGGTCCCATAATAATCCACATGAGATAATGGAAACGAAATTCCAAAAGAGATTATCCGTGAATGTAGGTATAATAAGAGTTATGTGGTCGGCTCATAGCGCAGCCATATTACGTCATCGCACGCCAGTCATGTGTTATGTATACTGCTTGGAAACCTAAGGACAATTATGACATGGCGAGCGAGTATTTTGTACTTCAATTTTATGGCTTTCCGTCACTCACAAGTTGGTTTGATGTTACGTACATTATTAACATTACAGAATCCACATATTCCTGCCAGTTTTAATATCTATTTTGTAATCAACAAGTGTGTAACCCCGGTCAAAGTTTGACACTTCTCTGGCCATTATCTCCGTAACCGTTCAACTTTGGACATAGGTGTTTTGGGTTATATCGGCATACTTTAACATAAGGAACACCCTCCCGAAGTTTGGTCCATTCCTCCTGGGACACCCTGTATAGTATATGTGTGTGTGTGTGTGTTTGTGTGCATACCTGTACAGCACACTCCCAGTGCATGAACACTGGTCAGTGTAGTGAGGCATAGCAAATAGAAAGCTGGCTGTAAAACCTCTGTGTACCTGATGACGGCCACAATTATCCGAAATACAGGGGTGGAGGGGGGGTAAAAAATTTTTTCACTCTTTGATAGTCAACATCTTTGGAACAAAATGACATGTAGTTACAATTCTTGCGCGGTAGTGTAGTATAATGTAATGTTTTCTCAACAGATGGCGAAGGTCACATTAGTCACATGAGTGTCGTGCGGCGTGCGCGCTGCGAGCAGAAGACAGCAGCAACAATGGCTGAAGGTTATTCTTTGAGTAACGCAAGGATATATTGCAGTGGTAGTGGAAGTACGAAAACTTTAAGGAGATACAACGACAATGGCAGAATGAACTAAGCCACCAGCACGTCGAACAATTGCCCGTATGCGGGATAAATTTGAAGCCGACGGTATTGTTCATGATGTGCATAAGCAAAGATCTGGGCGACCACGGATAGTAACAAGTCCAACTTCCAGTGCTGTGGTCTTGCAACACTTTACACGATCACCGCAAAAATCTGTGAATCTGTGTACACGCGAAAGTGGGCTAAGCCGATCAAGTGTACGGCGAATTCTGAAGGCTGCAAAGTGGAAAGTGTACATTCCAAGACTGCTACACGCTATGAACGAGGCCGACCAGGATCGAAGGCTTGAATACTGCGAGTGGTTTGATGTTATGGTTGCCAAGGAAGAGGAGTTTGCAGGGAAAGTTATCTGGTCTGACGAGGCGCAATTAAAAATGAACGGTACTGTTAACCGCCACAATTGTGTGTATTGGGCTCTTGTAAATCCACACGTTCACGCGGGCAAGGAAGTGAATCTACCGGGTGTTAATGTGTGGTATGGTCTGTCATCGCGCGGTTTGATTGGTCCCCTCTTCTTTGAAGATACCGTAACTGGTCAAGTGTATCTCGATATGCTTCAGACATCGATTTCCCTGCCATTCGAGGGCTGTTTGGAGATGAGAGATTTTACTTACACCACCTCACTACCATCGAGATGTCAGGACGTACTTGGATGACACTCTACCAGGGCGATGGATAGGTCGAATAGGTGCTATTGAGTACCCACCACGGGCTCCAGACCTAACACCTCTCGACTTCTACCTATTGGAAACCTTGAAGGATGAAGTTTATCGACAAAAGCCAGCTGCACTGAACGCGCTACGAGTGTGCAGCCATCACACCGGGCACACTGACAGCCGTAGTTCTCTCGGCAGTTCGGCGGTGCCGACGATGTTTAGCTGCTACGGGTGGTCACTTCGAACACATACAATGACTCTCTCTCTCTCTCTCTCTCCGCGTAAGAATTGTAACTACATGTCATTTTGTTCCAAAGATATTGACTATCAAAGAGTGAGTACATTTTTTCGACTCATCTGTATGTAGTACATGCAACCTCACTGTGTGTTTATGCCAGATTTGTGTCTACTAATACCAAACGCTGGTCTTACTAGTTCTGGTCCGAAATCGTCTTTCTTCTTTTTGTCCCATTTTTCGTATAAGAGGAAACTGAATAATGTCCATCCAGATTCCAAGTGAATGCCTCAAAGTTTTCCTTTTGAGCTGATGAGAGTGTAATTATTTCTTTTCATCACATCCATTCATGCATATAGCTTATGTTATGAACCGATTTTGCGAAGAGAATACAGGATAAGTTTGTGGTTTTCATGGCCTATTTAATGCATCAGCATATCACAAGCTTAAAGTGTGCTATCCATAACGACGAACTGAATACAATGTCATGTTTTTTGGGGTGTGTGACTATAGACGGGGTTTTGGATTATTGGACTTATTGAGCATTTACAGGTTGTACTACAAACAACTACAACAGTATCGCTATTTCCACTTTTTACAGTTCACTGTTACACGCTCTAGTTTCCGCAGTCTATTGCAAATTCCACTATCCGCTTCCTGGAAACGGATTTTTAATACAGGAACTGTAACAGTTCTCACTGAATTACAACACACGTAACGTCTTCTCTTCACAGCTCGACTGCTAACTGAGAACACGTCGCCATCTTCTCTCTCTTTCTTGCAGGGCTCATCTCTCAACTAACTGCTCACTTGGAAATCCGGATCTCGACTGACGATTCTGAGCTGAATTGAACTGCGTTACTTTACGACTGACCATTTACCTCCCATCAGTCTTCTTGGCGTCAAGCCCCTTGAGACCCACAACCAGTGTTTTTCTTTTCAACTGTACATTTGCTGTTGTAGTCCTTGTGTAACATCGTCTCTGACGAGAGATTAGGTCTGTCGTTTATAATTGCTGCTGGGATCGCTAGCGCAGTCATTCTCAGATTCCAGATTCATCTGGAGGGTCAGGTTCCATTATGTATATTTTTTTGAAGAGGGTGATCCAGTCATATCCCCAGGCAATGGTTTCCCTTTACGCCGCCTTCTATGACTCGCTGGACAACGGTGGAAGTATTAGAACTCGCCTCCACACGGGTACTGCCGATTCTCAGATGAACTCTCCTCTATAACCACACTGCACGGACCGAATAGAAAATATCTCTTCCTGTATTTCCTCTATTGTTTCCTACTTATTCGTTGCAGCAGAAACTTTTTTACCGTGCCATTGATTGTCTAGAAATGTACATCTCCTCTGGCTCCAGTATTCCTGCCTTCAGGCGTCATGTCACAATATCAGACTGCAAAACTATTCCTTACAGCAGTAATGCTTATATAATTCGGTAGTTTGAAAATATATGGGCCTACAACCATTGAGCATAAGAATTTAGGTAATTCTCCGTTTTGAAATCCACATTCCTGCAAGAAGGTAATTTTCTCTAAGCTTTTCCTTATTCCATTTATCTTTCAAGGTCCTTCTCTTTTTATGCCTTCGTCGTCCTTTCTGGCACTATTGTTTGCATTATGTTTCGTGTATTTCTACATACTCTAGTGCTGCCTAGTGTATCCATTAGGTTGCCTAGGAAAAGAAACTAACTGCAGATTACCTTAATAGTAATAACAGTGGCTTCATTTCTTTCAGAGGGGAAGTCGCTGGCGACATCACGTGACTGTAAATTCATTGAGACGTCCAGTGGAATTCAACATAATGTAGACGAACTGCTCGTTGGAATTCTGAAACAAATTCGACTGCGGGAAAGCCGAGAGAAGAAGCGACAATTGCGCCGTGGGAGTAAAGGTGGCAGAAATGGACATAACTCACGACTCCATGGATCCAGAACTTCCTTATCTTTAAACATAGCCCGTGAGATTTTAAACAAAATGTGTATGAATGACAGTAAATCAAAATCGTGCGAGAACTTGCACGTCTTATAGATATTTTATAGTCTCCTAAAGAAATCAACTTCCTTGGAGGCAAAATCATATCTCATTAGCATTAATAGAACCTCTTAAGGTTGTACTGTGGAGACATTCCTTCTTGTGACTTCTTATGCTGTGAACAAAGGCCTACAGCCGGCTTTGCAGACGTGCAGTTGCCTCAGGTATAATTTTACCTTTCAAATCACGCTTATAGAGTTCCCTACTGGCTGATACTAATACTCTGAGAATTGCGTGCTCTTTGGGAACTGGGCTAAAACGCAGCCTGGATAACTTCCTTCGTTACAAGCGGCATCTACATATCCCACTTTTCAATCACGTGATACAATCACTTTTGGGAGATTCTGTGACAATAGACGGGGCAATAATTGCTGAATTGATTCATTGACCACTTTTATACACCACTCGGAACTACACTATACAGTTCACCGACATACAGAAATTACTGTCCTCAGTCTATTACTGTCTCCACTAACCGTGTCCTGGCAACATATTTAACAGAGTGGAGATAGTTCAGCTTCCCGTGCTCAGGTCCTCAGGACACAGCCTCGCAGGTAAACTCTTATCAAATGACAACTCAGCTACTGTAAATGGTTACCAGGTTGGCGGCCATTTCACACCAACCTCCTAGTCTTTTCTCCTCAAGCTGACTTTCAACTGACAACTCAGCTATAGCAACGCCTCTTCTCAGACTTCCTTGCAGAGCTGGATTGAACTGCTAACCTTCAACTGAATTCTCTCACTCACCAACGAACTACTTCCCGTCACTTTACTTCACTGAATTATTGACAACTCTAACCAATAAATAACTCGCTGCTTCAAATTGCACTCTTTATAATATCTCGACACTGAACACATAGAAAACACAGACCTTCTACTGTTGCGTTCGTGACCATTGCCGCGGAAACGTATTTACTTACCATTGCTTAGAAATGATTTGCGTACCTCCGTTGGTCTCTTCTTGCGTACGTATACGTTGCGGGCGTTACCTAGCAACGGATTTATACTCCACAATATCATTATAGAACAAAGGACAAAGATAAAAACTTGGCTGCAGCGTTATGCAGATTCAGAGTTATATTTTGCTTTCTGTTTAAATAAAATGCTTATATTTTATCGTGGAAGCAGATGCAGCTTCCGAAAATGTTGGATTTTTTTAATATGTTGGAGCCAATAAATGGATGAGATTTCCTTGAGCTATTGCTTCTCTTGTAGCTTCAAATCGTAGTTTTGAATAAAGTTTCTGATGACCGACATTGATATAAGCACGGCGGATGGTGACACACGTTCTGAAATACTGCAGTCGAATGACTTATGTAAGTGACGTAAAGACTTTCCCTGTCCATTGTCAGTTCTACCGAATAGTGTTACGTCCAGAACATATTGGAGGTTAGGTCTTCCTCCAGCTTCATGCAAAATCATGGAAGGAAAAGAAACAGCTCGGCTTGTTAAACGAAGATGGCAGTCTTTACTCTACCTGATGGAACAGGTGCTCATTGGTTTTACCTGAAGATGGAGAAAGAGCCAGCCTCTGTAAGTCAACAGGGCTAATGCACGATGTCCTGGGAACATCATGGTAGGCAACCATTGTCACAGACCTTTAGAAAAACATTAAAATATATTACATAAAAATTATTTTAAGTATTAATATCTCTGCACACATTTGAAAAACCTATATGCTGTTGTATTTTTATTCTTGTATCTCATAGCTGAAATGTTGTAACAAAGTTAAGAATTGTCGTTTTATTTGATGTTAGGTTAGCACGGAACTCAGTTGTCCTTTTTGCTATTAGTTATTGTTGTCACTTGTAGAAATGGATCATAAAACTGGTTTTGGGTTAGATGATTGGATTTATTAACATCTCATACTCTCACAACTGTGGACCACAGGCAATGCAGCCCTATCGCTCATCTACACACATTACAGTTCACCTTTACACACGCACTGTGGTTTTCAGTATTCACTAGTCGTATCCTAGCAACAGATTTATCACAGTTTCACTGTCACTTAAAATCACACACAAAGTCTTCTTTTCACAGTTTAACTCCCTTCTTTCCATTATTCTGCAACTGCCAATTCCAAAAAATCTACTGAATTCAATTTCTCTGCTCCCAAGCTCATGTCCTGGCAGACTAGCGTCTCGAAACTAGACTCTGCATTCTGTGTTGCTCAGTTGAATTCTTCTCTCTAACCACTTTTCACGGACACCACAAAAAATACCGTCTTCTATTGTCGCGTATTATTTCAGGCGTGTTACTGCACCATTGCATAGCAACGGTCGCGACCCCGAAACCAATGAAAACAGCCCGTCCTTTGTTGAGGAGTGTCTACCGAGGGCACGTGTTTACAGAGTCGTTGCCTATCAATAGATATACATGTCACAATATTATGCTCAAAGTGAATATAACACACTTCGGATATTTCAAAATAATCACGTAAAATTTATCACGAAAACTTGATACAAATATTATGATGTTCTGTCTAAGTAACACGTTTTTACTTTCGTTTAGTAACAATTAATTACTCCTGAAGTAGCTAAAGATTGGACTTCAATTAGTCCCCGAAACGTATAAATGTATTAGCAAATCATATACTTGAAAGAAAGTCTTAGTTTAATGTGAAACATGGATTGTGTGCATATACGCAGTGGCAATACAAACCCACCAGACACAATACGTTTTTGCCATTATACCCAATACAGAATTATGTAGTGGTAGATGTAATGAGTGGGGCACGCGATAGCGTAGTTGGCTGAGGCACTATGCTACAAACCGGAAGGTCGCAGGTTCGAGTCCCGTTGAGGTGGACTTTTCAATTTTACCTAGTCCTTCCAGCTGCATTATAGCCCTGGGTTAGACTCAGCCTCTAACAGAAATGAGTGCCAGGAATCTTTCTAGGGACAAAGGGCGGCCATCGCGTAAGGCTGACAACCTTACCGCCATCTGTGGGGCGATTGTCTAGAAAATATGGGAGCCTGAACCTCTCACAAACCTATGGGCCTCCAAAGCCTGTCACAGAGATAATTTTACCTTTCAGATGTAATGAGTGCCGACCACAGTGGCCGCCCGTTTTGAGGCATGAACCGTCTTCGCCCCCCGCCCGAACACTGGGACCGTGGGTCGAATCCCACTCAAGGCATGGATGTCTGTGTATGTTTATTCCGTGTTTGTGTTGTTCTGAGTGTAGATATCGGCCTTGCGACGGGCTAATCCCCCGTCCAAGGATTCGTACCGACTGTGTATATATTAAGAAATTGAAAAAGCTCCTGGGGTCCACAAGGGCTGTAGAGCCATAGGTAGATACATATGAGTGAAGGTGAGGTTCACGTTACGGCTGCAGAAGTTCAAATGACGCACCACAATCCTTATACCAGTTTAAATTAATGACAATCATTCGATTTCACAGAGTATTCAGGTTAGAAATCACACCATGAGCGGAAACTACTGCACAATGAAGCAGATAATTACGCAAGACAGCGAGATACTGGTAACACAGAAGTAAACCCGAAGTCTTCAATTAATTCTGATATGCTGATTCATAATCTGGAAACAAAAGTTTTCTGTCAAGTCACAGTTTTATGTATTCAAGTGTGAAATAAGCCAGTAAGTATCTCCATGTTTATATTTTTTCTTGGTGTTCTTAAAATCTTTGTTAAGCGCATCACGAAAAAATATTTTAATAGTGAATATAATGTGTTCCCGTTGTAGCATAATTGCATTATTTGATCTGCGTAACATGTGAGATGCTCTTTCCTATGTCTTCCAATTAAAAGTAGAATGTAACAAATGCAGCGCGTATATTGGAAACTTCTGAATGTCATTCTTTTAAGTAGGCCAGCCGACTTGCCCAGAAACATCTGATTTCATGTGTGTTATACGAAAGAGTACATTTATTGTGTTCTGTTGTCTTAAGTCATTATCTGTCAGAAGTAATATTTATGGGGCTCTGTTTCCTTATATGAATCATCATTTCATTTTGTGATTTTGAATTAACACAATGAGAAGAGGAACGTTGCACAGGGTGAAATGATATAAAGCTGGAGGAAATTTGAAATAATTTGTCACAACTACATTCCTTATATTCAGTAATGAATAATGATTATAGGGTTGTCTTCAAATCCAGAATGCTGTCTGGAAAATGTGATAGGATGGAAATAAGGCAGAAACTCTTTAAAGTAAGTCTCTTTAGCAAACTTCCCAGAATAATTTCATAATAATATGATGTAACAATTAAAAATTTGGCAACTGTACTTCCATTCGCCTGGTCTGATAATAGATTCTTCAAGTGTCGCAAAATGGTGGTTCGATTTTGTTTGTGGCCTATTTTACGATGCTGTCGGTATCTAAGTCTGTATAGGTCGAATAGCATGACAATTGATAAGTGATGAGTTTGCAAAGTATTTGTAAGGAAGTGGTCGTGACCTAATTTAGAGACTCTCTTGGCATTTTCCTGAAGAGGCTGAGGAAGACCGTGCAAATCGCAATCAGGGTAGTAGGTGTCGTGCCGAAATTCGAACCGAATTCCTCTCGAATAAAAGCGAGAAGCAGCTTGCCCGGCCACAACACTGTGGTTTGTGAAGAAACAGAAGCGCATTTTTATTTCCTAAAGAGCTGAACCTGCAGTGCTGGCTTGTGCCCGAGATTCTTATTGGCCGTCCAGTGTTACTACTGCCTTCTAATTGAATTGTCGGGACAAAAGGAAGCCATTACAGCATATTTTCTGTGCTCTGTGAGGTGAAATGTCTTTGTACTGTTGTTTCATTTGCGTGTGTTTGAAAGCGCTTCTGCTATGAAACGTTGCAGTGCACCCGTTTAGTTCTGATTGAGATCTTCTGTTTCATAGTCACAAGAAGAATGTTTTCAGAATTGTAGTATTGCATTTTGAAGCCTTCTGTCATGTCTTCTTTCCTATGTATGGAATATAGAAGGTCTGCTTTAGAACTGGTAATTTTCCAGTCAATATAAATAAAATTTTCTGATATATGACAGTTAAATTACAACATAAGCACACTTGTATTAATTTGTGTCGCGCGTCTTCTGAATCTCAAATTCTTTCGTTAAATCTTGTACCTTCATTTGTAAGTGATAATACCTTGTTCTGGCCTACTGGCTTGCCGAAGTTCTGAGAAATTCAAGACTCAATTTTTATGTCGATTTAATTACAATTCGTTAACAAAACTTTTGGAGTGAACATAAAAATGAACATGACATTGACTGAGATAAGTGGGAATGCCGTAAAGAGCCAGCAGTTGTTAAAATGGATACTGTGGAGTTCTGAACATCAGATGGTTCCTGATATTAGCAGAACACCCAGATCTCAGACGCTGCGCATAATTCGTTACATAACTATCTGTTCTACTATAGTAAGCAGTGACACCTTCAGAATTATGCTTATGGGTACTTTCCTGCGTAGGAACGAGGAGACGTCGGTGCCTGCTACACGACCACTTTATGGATATCCTGAACAAAGCAACAAACAAATTAATAGCAATTTATAATGCTGTACTGCCACTAATCAGACGCCCTTCGCTCCAGGATGCAAATTCTGTTCCGCCTGTAACATCTGGCCTAGAGAAATGTTCACATCCACCACTGAGCAAATTTCGCCACATATTTTAAATTCATACAGCTGAATCCTTTTTGAGAGGATAATAGTTGCTCATCTATTCAAAGAATTCCGTGCACTTTGTGGAACCCGACGGTTCATACATTTCGTAACAGCCAGCCACTGAGCCAGGTAATTGCAGTCCGCAAATTCCCAACACATTTGCATTTCAATGCTGTATTCCCTCTGCGCTCGAGTCTCTTTAGTGGTTTTTCTCTGAGCTTTCGCTACTAAAATTCTGGATACAATCCTCTTCTTTCATAGGCTCCCTCCACAGGTCCATTCTAAAAAATTGTGTGAGGTCTAATGGAACTAACATCACACAGCATCATGGACACGACGAATTTCTCTGGAACTTTGCAGACCAGACTACTGAAACACTGCGTTCATATCCAAATTACAAACACAGTTAATTTATATTGCTTCTCAATGCTTCACGTATTATCTGAACGCAAATGCGAAGGAGTTGCCCTGTACTAAATTAAGCACAATTCCACAGTAAGAACAGAGTTGAACACTTTCTTAGCCTGTGCGCTAAATGAAACTGTTTACCAATGAGTCATTGCAAAACAAATGATGAAACTAAATTCAATCCACATCTTTGATAATTATTGCAGAACACGCTCTCTTACTCTGAGAACATAAATCAGAAGTGTAATATTTTAAAATAAATTGCTAAGGAAGAAATTGCTTCAAGAGAAGAATTACACAGGCAATGAAACATATTCCACAGTGAGGACAATAATCATCATAAAGTTAAGGTGACTGTTATGACTGTGAAGTCAAGACGTACACTAGGCTGTAAACGGTGCATGAATGGGGAAATAATAGACACCCAGAGAATCTGAGTGAAGAAATTTTGGAAAACGAACATTGAGGATATTCAGAACGACACTGATACTAGAATTTGTGGTTCCATTCGGTGGAATTATAGCTCAATTTCCCTTACTTCCACCTGGCATTGTGCTTCCGATGTACGACACACGATGTATCAGCTAAAGAGCTCTGGAATTGCATGTGCTTATCCTTCGCTTTCTTTTCCTTTAAATATAATTTGAGGTGTTTCCCACTGCTTTCAGGAGAATGCATGTTTTCCTACAGTACTTCATAACTTCCTGAAACTATGTTCCCGTTCAGGCACATTTAACTTCGAGTCTAATTGTATGCATGAAAAAATTACAACATTATTTGTTTTTGGTATTTTTCCGTATCCTTACACCACGTGATCACTCTCGGACAAGTTCAACGTGGAATCTACTGGCGATAATGATATAGTGAACTAGACCAGCTGTATCAAAAGAACTCCTTCCTTACATATTTAATAATTCTTCTAATTATTGATAAATTATCAGTTGTTAAGGGAAACAGAGACCCATGTCCGTCTTCACAACAGCTCACTATTCTTTGTCAATTCAATAGAGGTCTCATATTAAGAATTTATCTAATTTAAGATAAGTTATCTTTTTTCTCCCATCGAAGCCTAGAAAGCTCAAATAACCTCTTTCTATGCAATTTTGAACAGAATTCTCTATGCAGTTGTTGTATCTCCAGTGTCTGCTAGATGATCATATACACTGCAGTCCACTTGATATACTATCGTTTTTATGGAGAAAATACGTAGTTCTAAATATCTGAAAATAAAGCATTTCATCATTATTTAATTATCAAAGTCGGCTGTTTTCTTCTGCAGTTATTTCTACTGCTACTTTATAAGTGTGAAAGTTGCAAGTATCAACTCCTTAATATAAGATGTATTATGATGCTCCTAATCTAGAACATTAAATTGTAGAGAGAATAAATAGTGGTATTGTACAATGTGATTGACATTAGCTCTATCTAAGGGACGCAGCTGAGTAGGTGTCTTTCCCCTTCACCTGAAGACGGAAACAAATCCAGTTTCCGAAACGTCGTGTTTTCTGTTTTCTAGAATACCGGAATATGGGAAAAGCCCAAAACCCCAGTAATTCTGTGTTCTATACACCATCGTCAAAACCCTTTAGGATCTAGTAGTACGAGTATTGTACTCGTAGTTCTCACAGCCGGACATCTCCAGTAAATTGTTTTTGCTTATTTAATAGAGTACTAGTTCTGAAGTCGTATTACTTCACGAACCCCAATAGAGAAATTGTGGTTTTCGTCTCCAGTTTCTCCTTTACCAGTCCCTTTCTTCTCCCAGATACCAACTTGATTGGAATCATCCTCACACCTGGAACATTACGCAGTGATTTATGAAGTGTTTCCTTTCTGAAAAGTAAAAATGCTCCTATTGCTCTTACATTCGGCATGCATTTATAGCTTACTGTTAAGAACAATATTTCTCTAAATTAGTATTACAGCACGATGCACAGATATTTCTTGTGTACTTTCATTAATATATGATCTTTACATTATATTCTGTTCCCCCATTGCTACTGATTTTGCGGTAAGATTTCGTGAAATTTTCACATACCGAAGAGTTTCGCGAACTGCTGACGTAGGAACAGTAATATATGATAATTTTTCCAAACTTAATAATGACCAAATAAATCAAGAAAAGAAATTTTCTTCAGTGAAGCAGGTTTCAAAACAATAGTCCACATATACAAATAGATCTTGTCTTTACATTCAGCATGGTACTGGTACACCACTCGACAAGGTTAGCTCTTATATCGACTTAGGAAAGAAAGCCATGATATTGTTTGCTGACGTTCATAAGCTGATAGTAAAATGTTACACAACCGTGTTCACCTTGTCAGTACTGTTGGATTCAGTCTGGCTTCTAATTGGTCAAAACCAGGGAAGTAAGATATTCAGAACAAAATTTGGTCTCTGGTGTGAGATCTGCGGCCTCACGAGTGTTAGTATGAAAATTACGGCCCTTTTCTATTCGATGGCAGATAGGCAACCTGTTTCGGAGGAGACCTCAATCTTCTACTCTGAAAGTGAAGCAGAAAGTTCGTATCTACCAAACTACGTGGTATGCAGCGTCATAGCCCAGAGAATCTTAATCCTTATCTTTGTCAGGTTTGAAGTACTACGTTCGTGACTACTAAGATTTCTGTCTTCTGCATTTTGATACATAACCTTATAGGTATTTTTCGAGGTTTCAGAGGAACATGATATTTCAATCATCAGGTAGAATATTAAGTCAGCTATTTTTCCTCCGAAATGTTGCGAATATCTTACAGACAACACGGCGTCATAACTTATAAAACAGCAAGCTCACTTTCTGTGTTTACTTTTCCTTAATGCATACTTCATGGATCCATTTCGGGACATACATTGCCATGCTTACATTCATCTTGCCTTGCATTTCGTGCTGCAGACCAATTCGGACACTGGTATCCTAAATCCTGTTTAGGCAGAGAAACAGAGACTTGCAAGTGGTACTTGGTCTAACCTCCCACACGACACAATGCAAACCCAAGCAAACATCAGCACTCAAAGCGGAATCCAGTTCAGCGGTCAGAGAATGCTCGCTCCCGATATCGTACATTTGCCGTAAATAGCAAAGTTTGAAACGTAGGAGTGTGCTCCTTAAAATCTTCCTGAAGCGATTTCAGTATATGGAAAACTTGGAACACAGCATTTTACTCCTCAGAATCTTCTTATATCTGTTTCAGTCTATGGGAAAGCTTCGGACATTGAATTATACTATTAAAAATCTGCCTAAAGCAATATCAGTCTATGGAAGAGCTGCGACAAGGATTGTACTGCTCAGAATCTTCATAAATCGATTTCATCCAATGGCAAAATTTCGAATATAGGATTGTGTTTATAATCTGCTTAAACCGGTTTCAGTCTCTAATAAAATTTCGAACACAGGATTACACTTAGTAAAATCTACTTAACGAGATTTCATTGTATGGAAAATCTTTGAACATAGGACTGTACTCTTTGAAGTCTGCTTAATGCTGTCTCAATCAGTGGGATACCTTCGAAAATAGGATTGTACTTCGTGAAATGTTTTTAAAGCCGCTTCCGTCTGTAGCAATACATCGAACACAGGACTGCACTCCTTAAATACTTTTCATGACCTTTTCAATCAATGGCAAATTTTCAAACATAGGTTTACATTTCTCATAACTACTTAAAGCGGTTTCAGTCTGTGGAAAAGTTTCGAACGTGGGATTGTAGTTCTTAAAATCTGTTTAAAAACGTTTCAGTCCAACTCGCACACATCGTAAGGAAAGATAGGATTAGGCTTAACCACCACCTAATAACTTTCGAAGTAATGGTTTTATTTTCTTACGGTTTGCTATAAACATTTAGCTATACAGAGCAACTCGATTTTTATAACTTTCACTTGTCAGTATCAATAACACTAACCTGACGGTCGTACGAACTTCTGAGATGGTATCAATAGTAACGCCACTGTGCTATAATGTCCTANTTTAAAATAACAAGCTGCCTATATTCCCTGAGCGGAAAGCAAAATTTGCCTAAATCTGATGACTAGACATAATGAAACTTTTGAGGTAGGCATGTGGTATTTTGTAGAAGACAGATGTTAAACATACCTATAAATTCTCTTGACTCGTGTTCCAGTTTAAGAAAAATATTTATATATGTAGACTTTGCGAAATTATGGGTTTACGTCCGGAAAATTCCACCATCTCGAAAACCGGATTAGCTGATATTAGGTATAGAAGTAACTCACGAAACTCCTGCTGATCTGTCACGTGTCACTGTCACGTGATATTAGTGTCGGCAGACGAGGTTTGGATTGCAACTGGATTCGTTGAACACTTAGAGATCGTAACTACAAGTAACTCTAATTCTAGCGCTAATTCATACACGTTGTAATTCACTACAGCACGAAAGAAATCTTCTCAGTCTGCTGTATCTTCGCCGGTTGTTGCCTAGTAACGGCTTGCAACGCTGTAGCTTCCGTGTTCGCGTGCTTAATGACCGGCGACTGCCTCACAACTGCCTTCTCAAGACTGTTTTGTAATCAAAGTCAAAATCACATTGCGACTGACGGTCAGTCACTCTGTCTGTCTTGGTGTCGAGCCCCGACTGGGGCTCATGGCCAGATGTCTCTTATTAGATGAAAGTTACTGTCCTGTCAATGTGGGGCGTCCTCTCTGACGACAGGTCGTGTCTGTCATTTGTCAGTCATAGTCGAAAGTATTAGTCCATTGTCACTATGTACACTTATTTACAATTGAGCCTTAATATCTAGTATGTATACAAACAAGGCCTCTGTCAGTCTAGGCTCAGTACAGCAGACTATGCCCTATTTCTAGAAGTATTCGCTACCAGAGCAAAGCAAAGGGGATTTATGTACTGTGTCGTTTCAAATTTAAAAATGTAATGAAATTGTGTACTACAAGTTCTTGTACACATTCTGTGACGTCAGGCTAAAATAGACCTACTTATTTACACAATTTTTTCAATAGCTATCCGTAGACTAAAATTTTGTGCCCGGTGTGTCCGTTTTCTTACTAAAATATTGAGTTTGGATCTTATCTTTTCCACTACTTTACGTTATTGATAAGAGACCATTTCGAATAGACACAATTGCCTATGCAAAGAAGTGAAGGAGAGGAAAGAGGACGGACAACATCAGAAGTCGCTTTCAGAATTTGAAACTCTGTACAAAATGTGGAAGTGAAGGCTCAAGTATTCTTATACCATATGCACGGTTTCTAACATCTTATGAGTCAAGCCTAACTACCGTCTATCAACTTCACGTGGCCTCTATGATCCTTTTGTACATGCGTCTTCTAATTTCTTTCTTTGGTCTGTACATCTTTAAAATTTAAAATGTGAATGCTTTTCGCTTTGCATTCAACATTATAGTTTTAACGTAGTATAAAGAAGAATGGTGCATATCTCAGAGAACTATTTATTATCTCAAATGTAATTTATTGTACATTGTTGATTATTGTTGTTTGGCTTACTATGTTAACAGATAAGAAGGTCCACTAAATATATATTTTATTGGAACCATATGAAGTAGAGCAGGCCTAAATACTTATAAAAGGAATATATTTTGTTCTTGTTCTGATCTCAGTGCATGATATTTACGTAACAATAATAAATAGCTGTAAGTAGATTGATGTTATGTGCTTTCTGTGAGGATGTTTACATTTCAGAATTGCTTTTGCATTTTCTGTAGTTTCGTATTACATAAGGCGAAAATTAGACTAAATTTACGGTGTGCATTACATTAGGTGGCTGCATGTGTTCATACACAGACCCTACATATAGTAAATTAACACCTTTCTTTCCCAGAAAGGCCTTTAAAATTTATAACAGACAACTGGGAATTGAATTGGAAATCCCTTGGATTGAGATAGAACTTGAAATAGTGTATATTGTTTATTTCAAAGTTATGCATGTAGTGCGACAGCTAATAAATATACCTATGCTTGACCTGTGCAGCATAAAAAAAGTTCAGTAGTTGTTTCAGCCGGCAATCTAGACAACGCAGCTGTGGAACTAACTCGTGCGTTATTGGTCGGCTCTACGTGACGAGATGAGCACCCTCCCTCACGCCCGCAACAATTCAAAGCATTTATTATAATGCAGAAGCAATTTAAATTAACACGATATTCTACTTGACGCATTGACATTTTAATAGTACGAGGCATTGGTTTCTACACCAATTTCTTTCTCAAGCAGCTGCTGGATCTCGGGCTGTTCTGTATGCTTTGTATTAGCCCTCAGACTTCATTTCTATTGCACCTACTGTGAATACAATCAGGAGGAAGGAACAGACCCAAAGCTACAAAATATCTCCATACGATATGGTCACTTCCTTCGCATTAAGAATTCCCTATTGAAAGCAAATTTCATTTGGCGAAATATATCACTTCAGTAATGATTTTAAAAAGAGTACCGCCCAATGTCACACGTATGAGGTCATTTACTCTCCTGCCTTTACAGGTTTCGGCCCATGTGGATCATCGTCAGAAGGCATACAGTAAAAGGAACTGCTTTAAAATTGCTTCGAAGTAATAATACAAATTATTCAAAAAGAATGAACCGATTTCATGACGCATTGCTTCAGTTCTCAAGGATCATCATGGAATGAGTCAGTGACCATTTGAAAGAGGAGTTATCTAAGTTGTGAATGGCTACCACAGGGGCGCTGAAGTCGCGTCGTTCTTCCGGAAACGTCAAGTTGTTCGTTTACCCTCGGAATGACTAGTCTTCAGCAAAAGGCGTTCTGCGTTCTAGAGTTCGCGAAAACAAATTCGGTTGTCACGGTGCAGCGTGCTTTTCGAAGGCGATTCGACATTAATCCTCCCTGTCCTAAGAACATTCGACGGTGATTTCGACAGTTTCAAGAGAGTGGGTGTCTGTGTAAAGGAAAAAGTCCAGGACGACCACGAGTCTCGGAGGAACAAGTGGCGAGAATCCGTGCTGCGTTTGAGAAGAGCCCCCGGAAGTCAACAAATCGAGCTAGCCGTGAGCTTGCGAGCCCTCAATCCACTGTCTAGCGTGTGCTAACAGCACGTCTACATTTGAAACCATACAGACTGCAGCTCGTTCAGGCACTTACCAATGGCGACAAAAGGAAGCGGATGGAATTTTGGATTCGATGCTGGAGATGATGGAAGAGGAAACCTTCCTTTCACATTTAATTTTTAGTGATGGAGCGACTTTTCACTTGAGCAGCACAGTCAATCGTCACAATGTGCGTATTTGGGGAACAGAGCACCCACATGAAACAGTTGAGCACGAAAGAGATTCCCCTAAGGTGAACGTCTTCTGTGCTGTGTCTCAGGACAAGGTTTATGGTCCCTTTTTCTTTGAAGGAAACACCGTTGCAGGACAAACCTATCTCGATATGCTCCAAAACTAGCTCTTCACTTCACTGGAAACAGATTCACATGTCTTCATTTTTCAACAAGAAGGCGCACCGCCAAATTGGTACCTGATGGTCCGAAATTTTTTAAATGAAAAAGTGCCCCAGCGATGGATTGGTCGGAAGGGGGCCCCAAGAAAGCACTTTGTGCTTGGCCTGCGAGATCCCCAGACCTCACCGTGTGTGATTTTTTCTTGTGAGGGTATGTAAAAGATCACGTTTATGTTATACGGCTACCCACTAACCTCAATAACCTTAAACATCGAATAGCAACAGAGATTAACTCAGTGCATCGTGATATGCTGATACGCGCCTGAGAGGAAATCTCTTATCGCATTGATGTTGCCCGTGTTGCACGTGGTGGCCACATTGAACACTTGTAAGACAGAAAATAAAAGTTGACCGTGAGTATAAACTTGTGACTTGCTTGGAGTTTTGTATTACTTTCCTTTAATAAAATATTGCGTAATAAAATCGGTTCATTCTTTCTGAATAACCCTTATATAATAGATTTTTAGTATTATAACATTACTTATGGTTAAAAAATAAGAGGTATCGCTGTTCTAATATTTTTTTCTTGCTTGTCGTTATCTGTGATTTTCATACAACCTCAAAGCAAAGCATGGAACATAGAAACTACAGACAGAAAAAACCACGGAAATGCTGCTGGCAGCCGTACGTGACATCTGTAAATGCTACGACATAAATTATAGATAACTACAAAAAAGAAAACATGCAACGAGCCATTTGGGCCGAAACATGTAAGGCATTGGTTGGTGCACTTATAAAGATCATTATTAATACTGATGTAACAGTTAAGTTCCCACATATAAAAACAAATACCACTGTAACATCATCACGCTTTACGTCCATGACTCTAAATGTTATCCCTCTAGGACCTGCAATCATCTCTTACGTCTCAAACTGTGAAGTATGTCAGTGTGTCAACTACAGTTACCTGTCACGCCAGTGGTTTCGAAATCCATCACAGTAACACTTGCAATCACCCAATACGCCCATGATTGTGTGTTTCATACTCGCCTTTCTTTCAGAAACCTGAAATAAATGTATAAAATATTAGCTGTTCAGAGTTATGTTGTCAATAGAGTCAGATAAGTTTGTTAATGAAATGCCGACATAAATTGTCATTGTCTCTCTTTCAGTGAATATGTAAATATGCTATTTTCTCGTTTAAAGTATATTTTATGCAAGAGCGTAACTAGGTGTATGTTGGTAGAATAAAATTTGTTATGATGTGATAATAGATAATGACACGGAATGTCTTATGAATGAATGATTGATTGTCGTTTTATCCCCACCGATGTAATATACGTAGCCACAAGGAGAATGCATCAGTCATAAAGTACAACAATCGTTAGATGTATCTTCTGCATTCTTCATATCAGTCACTTTTCCACCTAAAGTGTGTTCCCTATGTTATTCCAGCACACTAACATTGCTCCTACTTCTAATGTATTAAATATCAAACTACCTTACTTGTACTTACTTGTAAACACTTTTGTACTATATCTTTACTCTCTATTTCTATAAAATAAAAAACAGTGCATCCATGTGAAAATTATTTCATCGTTGTCCAATTTGTCTCTCCCATAAATTGCTAGTTTTCCTATCATCAGGCTACTGTCACGGTTCAATAGATCTGCAGTGTGGGAAATTGCAACTATGAAGTAAGTACTGCGAAGTTGGCAATAGCAAGAGAAAATGGAGAGTCCTGAAGGAGAGTCAGCGCATGTCAGCATAAAATTAGGCTTCCCGCCAACCACTTATAGAGGATTTATGTTCCTTTGATAATTTACAGGCTATTTTCATTTATTAAAGACTTATTTTTTTTTTATTTCTTTTGTAGTAACCATATTCAGTTGAATTCTTTTTGCAAACATGAGGACCAAACTTTGTAATGATATGAAGAGAGCAGAAAGCCTCAAATCTTACTTTGTAATGACATGTTTGTTGTTGCATGACGTAATTAGGAATGCAGCACGTCACACTTTACAACAAGGTGTGTGTGTGTGTGGAAAACCCAACTTCCCATTCATGTTTACGTGGACACGTAGCTCTGCTGTTAGTACCGAGACAAATAGCACAAGATGTTAGGATGAAGTGGGAAGTATTTGGAAGGAAGCAGTCTTCACCTAATCTAGGTGCTATTGTGATAGTTTTCTGGGATTTATATAAAAATGTTGTACTGCAGCACTAAAACATTTTATTTCTTTTCCATTCATCACCTCGTACTGTACTCTTATAACAGAAACAAGCACCAACTCTTTCTAAAGCAAATTCATTAATTTATGGTTCATTGAACAAAGCTGTTCATAGATCAGCATAGAAAGCGTTAATTACGACATTTTTACCTGATAAATTTGATATAAGTCAGAAGGAAGCGGGTGTGCCCTAATTTGAGAGAGTACTATGCATTTTCCTGAAGGGACTGAATAAAACTATAGAAAAACTCAGAATCGATGTTCTTTTGGCCGAGGCATATATCAGGGTCCTCTGGAATCAGGAGTGCCACCCACCCTCTCACGCCATTCTAGATGTAACAGTGTTAAGGGATCATGCAGTGTCAAAAATTAATCAAAGCCTACATAAAAACTCTGTCCTATAAGCTCTGATTTCTGTGATTGACCTGAGTGGGGCAGGGGAATCTGGAATGGCGTACTGCTTTTAAAAATCAATAAGAATTCATTAGTATGTTTATTTAATTAGGACAAACAAGATATATATAAAAGAATACATTCTGCTTTTTAAACAAGTATTCCAATGTTAGTATATGAAATATGTAAACATGTAATTTTCTGCTGAAACACAGATGGTGCCCAAACGTGAAAAGTTTTCCATTACTTTTCGAAAAAATGAGTTTACATCGTAAATCAATACAATGTGATATAATGTTAATATAATAATATATGATTGTTATCGGGATCATTTTACACAGCTGTGTGAGGTTGCACTCTGTTTAACCATCGACTGTTCTGGTACGCAATATCTTTCATGTCTACAATTCTTTTCACTTTTATTTCTACTACCTACAGTGCACTACTTTTCCGTTAATATTTTCCCATCTGCTATATATATATACGAAGGGTGTTCCGTATATAATGCCTCCTATTTTTTGTGTTAATGTGTAATGTCTGAGCTGGATGTTGGTGGTGTTGTAGTAAAGATTGAACGTCAATGTACTGTTAATTTGGTTGTCGTGCGCCAGATAGTGACAGCAGAGCAGTCTACCAAAATGGCGTCTGACATAGAAGTGCGAATGAAACACAGATGTGCTATTGAATTTCTCACTGCCGAACTAATTGCAGCCATTGACATCCATCGATGCTTGCTAAAGGTGTACGGAGACGATACAGTGGATGTCAGCACAGTGAGGCGGTGGGTAATGCGTTTCAACCAGGGGCGTAGGGTACATGGATGTGGTGGAAGCATTGCTTCCCTATAGAAAAGCAACCAAGAACATTTCTGGCAATTTTTCAATTTCGAAAAAATATTTCATACTTCAAAATATTAATTAATCTGAGAACATATATTACATATAATGAGAATATTGCAAGTTTTAATGTGTACATAAACAATTTATCAGGATAGATCAGTTATTTTCTTCCAAAATGCAGGGAAATTTAAACTGTAACACGGGCGGAAGCAGCAGGTCTTTCGCTCCACCCTCCCCTGGGTTAACTGGCTGACTCAATATCAATGTTGCCTGTAAGTGAGCTATCCGTTATGGTATGCTATCAGCTTCGTGCTTCCAGCAATGTTGCCAGATGTAAGGCATTACAGTTTGCAGTAGAATATACTGTGACCTTGCAGTTAAGCGTGTTTAATAGTTTTCAGAAGGTGTTAGCGTGTCACTTATGCACAAGTCAGTTTAGTTATTATTCTGTATTTTTCTCGATACAGAATTTGTTTTGCTTTGCGTAATTATAACTTTATGACAGTGTTTTTGTGATTGCTGTTAAGTTAAAAATAGAAACATGACACTTTCATGTGATAACCACTGTGTGATTGAAAAACTTCTTCAAACACCGTTCAGTTCACTCAGTTATAATGAGAAACTTAAGATAATAGAAGAAGGTGCACCTAAGCCTAATCTAACTTTACATACAAAAGTGAAATCTTGCACACGGCATTTCAATACGAGTTTATACGAGGCTACTCCATGGTTGTGTGGGTGTGATAAACTAAAAAAATAATTCTGTTGGCCTTGTCTCTTGTTTTCTAAAGAAAAACACGT